>NC_090651.1:306779551-306877051 GCF_040937935.1 Hyperolius riggenbachi
TACCAGGCAGCAGTCAGCAGTTACCAGGCAGCAACAAGCAGTTACCAAGCAGCAGTGAGCAGCTGTGAGCGTTTGAGAGGCATTTCACTGCCTGTAAACAGTTCGTGGAAAAGAGGCCTTACTGAGTTGGTGGGAAGCTGGGGAAATCCACCTGCTGGACAAGCAGCAGAAACCATGTGTTATCACTCCCAAAAGAAACCTGGCCATCATCAAGCTCTACACCGCCCCAGTCTGACACTGCCTGCAGTTATCAGCAGCACAGGATCATCCACCAGGCAACCTAAGCAGGTGTCTGGGCCCTATTGGTTATCAAGGGGCCCACCTGCCACCTTTGACCTTTCTTCACTTTAGCTTACCAAAAGGACCACAAGGGGACCCCAAATCTATCACCTTGCCTAGGGCCCCATTACACATTAATCCATCTCTGGTTATCAGGACTCGATCCCTTGGGAGACATACAGTATCGGGGCCAGGTGCCGTACAGGCCTTGCAACACATTTTGTTGTTATGGTGGGGGGAGGAGAGACATGACAGGGTGGCTTCCGGTGGGAGAGATAATGCGGGAAACAATGGCCTCAATTCACTAAGCTTTATCAAACACTTTATCAAACGTTTGATAATTTACCTCATGGTAAAATCTAATTTTGAATTCACTAAAGTGTTATAGATTTATTGAACGTTTTATTGATAAAATATTTAATAAATATATAACACCTTAGTAAACTCAAATTTAGATTTTACCCATGCGGTAAATTATCAAACGTTTGATAAAGTGTTTGATAAAGCTTAGTGAATTGAGGCCTATGTGTACTCCAGATCTTTCAGCATCGCGTCTTCTTGGCTGGAAGCAGGTTAGATTACCGGCACAGACAGCCCCACGGGCCGCCTTGGCTGAAAACACTCTAGCGTGTGTACAGAACTTTACTCCAAGTCTTCTAAGAAAACCAATTCTATCCGCCATCTACATTTCAAGTGTTTTTTTGCAAGCTGTATTATACAGACACTTCTATTTATGCCCTGAAAGGATAATGCAGCTAAATAACACCCTTCCAGGAAGTATTACATGGTGGAGATTAGATTAGTCCCAATAAGAAGGCAAAGTAAGAGGCATTGTGTAGTCTTTATCCCTGTAACCCTGAAACCATTTGAAATAATTAAGCAGGAGTTTAATTGTATCCAGAGGAGAGCGAGGTCAGTCATAGCTACTCGTTTGTGAATTACATCTTTTGATCATTTCCCCTGCTTTACCGATTTAATTACAGAATGTTTTAGACCAGGTCTAAAAACAGGTCTAAAACATTTGGTAATTAGTGAATTCCCTTTTGATGCAACTGATTTACACCAAACCATCAATAGACTAAAAACCATCAGTAGACTAGTTTAAACTGCTTAGTGAATTGAGGCCATTACCTCCAAAACTGTACTACATGTTTATCAGTGCATAATGGGTACACATGCGTTTAAAGAGATATGGAAGGCCCCATCTCGACCTCTTCCTGTAAATGTTAGTTTCCTGGCAGTAATGCAGATACATATTAATTATAAAAGCGCTGGCGTATCATCGCCCAAGCACAAGGTTTTTCTTGTTATTCTTTTTATTATTTCCTCACAAAAACATGCAAGTACAATACAAACCGCTCCCCCACAAGCCACCCACCCTGAGGTCTGTTCCTGTTTCCAACAGCCACTTCAATTATTTGCTCAAACATTAGACAAGACAAATAACATTTATACTGTGCTTTTCACCTGGTGGACTCAAAGTGCCAGAGCTGCAGCCACGAGGGCGTGCTCAGTAGGCAGAAGCAGTGTTAGGGAGTTTGCCCAAGGTCTCCTTGCTGAATAGTGAGGACTAGTATGGCTTACTAAACAGGAAGAGCCGAGATTTGAGCCCAGGTTGCCTGTGTCAGAAGCCGAGTAAATAACCATTACACTACATCACAAAGCCAGAAAAAGATACGCAAGCCATGGCGCCTCCATCTTACATAACTTTTTGAGGGCAATTTCTATTTAAATAGGTAAGATTATTAAGGTGCAAGGAGTCCCCAACCAATCCAATCCATTCATTGACCGTTGGGGGCTTCACCAGAATCCAGTGCAACATCAAATGTTTTCTAGCATAAAAGCACAATATGTTCCAAAGTGTATCCCTACGCACACCCAGATAGACATCATGGACAACCCCCAATACACAAGCCTTTGGAGTAACCATTAATGGGACATCAAAAACCTTACTCAATACCTCTGACCAAAAACGATCTAACCTCCGACATGACCACATCATATGTAAGTAATCCCCAACAGCCTCAGCACAATTCGGGCATCGATCATTCCTACTGCGGTACATCTGTGCGGGGTATAATCAATCTGAGAGGGTTATAATAAACCCTAAAAAATACATTTTATTTGAATAAATCCATCCATCGTCTTCCTAGCATCTTCAGCCGTAGCCATTTTCACTGGATTAATTTTCAAAGATTTTTTGAATAAAGAGCTATATGTTACTATTGGTGGTGCCTGCCTCCATGGACTTTGTTGCTTATAGGCCACATGTTACTGTGGATTTAGGTATTGGCACACCGCACAACCTTTGTTCATTGGTACTCCCTCCCTCCGTGTGAATACCTAGAATCTAATAGGTTTGTCCATTCCTCCTCCTGCAGATCAGGAACATCACCCCTCCACAACTGAAAAGCCTTCTCCACTCTCCCTTAAAGAGGAACTCCAGTGAAAATAATGTAGTAAAAAAAGTGCTTCATTTTTTACCATAATTATGTATAAATTATTTAGTCAGTGTTTGCTCATTGTAAAATCTTTCCTCTCCCAGATTAACATTCTGACATTTATTACATGGTGACATTGTTACTGTGGGCAGGTTATTTAGCTGTTTCTAGCTGCTCTGTCTGTTACAGACAGCTAATAACAGCTATTTCCTGTCTCTGAACATTGTTACATTGTGGCAGTTTGCCAGCAGTACCGCGGTATTCAGAGCCTCTTGTGGGAGGGGTTTCAGCACAAAATCAGTCACACAGCGCCCCCTGATGGTCTGTTTGTGAAAATCATTGTCTTTCTCATGTAAAATGGGGTATCAGCTACTGATTGGGAAAAAGTTCAATTCTTGGTTGGAGTTTCTCTTTAACTGTTAAAGAGGAGCTGTCAGCCATGCTATCTCAGAAAAACAACAACACATATATAAGTAGATAAATACTCGCACTCGCAGTCCCCAGGGAGAAAAGCGCTATATAAATATTATTGTTATTGTTGTTACTTACATAACATATGTATTGCACTGTCCACATTTTGAGTTTAGTGATTTTTCGACAGTAAAAAAAGAGAAAATCCTTCTTAGCATTTCCCATTTTAAGTGTGGTTATTTTGAAGCCAATCCTGAGGTCATTTCCTGCCCTAATCTCCTCTGCCTGCTTTGCCCGCCCTTCACTATACAAAGTGCATCGTCTCAGCATGAGAAATATTGGCCAATCAATCGTTTTGGTCCTCATTAACTTTTAATGTGTTTTGCCGTGATCATGTAAACTATTGTTTACGACGGCAGAAGCGATGCTTGCAGATTCGGACAGATAGATAGGGGAACAATCGTTCATCGGTGGAGATCCCCAATCCATCTGCTTGTGATCTACCTGTGGATACTTCGCTTAATTCATACACTACTGCAGAAAAAAAGACTCTGGATTGCCAGACAACTGGTATTGTTCAAAAGGAAATAATACCGATGATACCTTTTAAGTGAGGGTTATGTTTTAGAAACTTGTGAAAAATTCAATTTCCCATATTTAAGCATGCCAGTATAGGAGACACACCCATATAAAATAAGTCCCGTCCTTTATTCCCAACAATGAGTATATATATTTTTTTTCCTAGGAGGGATAGAATATCCATGCACCAAAATGTTCAGTTTTCCTAACAGAGGCTTTGTTTATCTTTTGTCAGTGAAAATAAAGTCTCTTAGCATGCTTGATGTACGCAATTCTTTGAAAGACAGGATGCCACAGCAAGTAACGTCTTGTCTGACTTCTACAGAGCAACAAAATGTGTCAGGGCACCAGAACACTGCATTGTGAAAGGAAGTCTTATGATAAGGTGCTTAGAGGAAAAGTATGCAGGAAACAGAAGACATTCTGCAACATTGTACTCGATTTCTCTTGTGCTAGAAAACTCCACTAACAAACAAACAAACACAGAACATTTATATTGTGCTTTTCTCCTGGCGGATTCAAAGCGCTAGAGCTGAAGCCACTAGGACATGTTCTATAGGCAGTAGCAGTGTTAGAGAGACTTCCCCAAGGTATCCTACTGAATAGATGCTGGCTTACTGAACAGGCAGAGCAGAGATTCAATTCCAGGTTGCCTGTGTCAGAGGCAGAGCCCAGACATTTCTCAGGATCCTAATGAGGCTCCCCCATCCCCCGTAGCCTCGGATCTAGTGCTCCCCCAAAATTTCCCCCGACAAGCACGGCAATATTTATAATATTTTCAGGGCTCCAGCGCAGACGCAGTAGCATCTTTCTGATGGGCTCTGGCAGAAATAGCGAAGCCCGAACGGGTCCGCTCTACTGCACAGCACCTGCGCTGGATTGTGATAGGTAAATATTTACCTCCCCGGTGTTCGGGGGCTTCCAGCGCTGGATTGCCGGGATGGAAGGCTTATTAGCATCCAGAGGCTTCCCCTTCCTGAGGTAAGAAGGGGATTTTTTTTTTCGTTACAGGTTTCCTTTAAAGGAAACCAGAGTGGACTTTAACGTTTAATACATACCTGGGGCTTCCTCCAGCCCCATGCGCACTGATCGCTCAAACACCGCCGCAGTCTTCTCCATCTTCAGTACCAGGTCCCGTAACTTCAGCCAATCGCAGCCAGTCTGACACAAGAGAGGTGCGCTCTTTGCGTATCTCTCCAGCAGTCGCCGGAGAGATACGTTGAGGGTGCACGTCTCTTGCGCAGACTGGCCCGACTGGCTGAAGCTACGGGACCCGGTACTGAAGAGTGAGAAGACTGCGGAAGGCAGGTGGTGTGGGAGCGATCAGTGCACATGGGGCTGGAGGAAGTCCCAGGTAAGTATGCATAAAACTTAATTTAGGTCAGCTCTGGTACACTTCAAGTCATAATAATTTCTGAAGCTTTAGTTTTGAGATTCAAACTTCAAAGATGAATTGGCCTGTAGACAGGGGGTCTAACTAGATGCAATCACAGGGGAGGGGGGGGGGCTCAGAGCTATGCCCCCCCCCCCCCCCCAACTACTAACCTTCCCTTCCTCTGATACAGGGGACTATACGTCAGATCAGGTGTTTTGGGGGGTATGAAGATCACGATGGCCACACTTGTTTTATGACCCTCAGAATCACACCAAATAATAAGGAAACCACAAATTGTAATCGCTAGACAAATTGCTAGCATTAAAATAAAGAATGCTTCAAAAGCACCAGAAATCTGTCTGGAAAATACTGCAGAAATCGCTACAAAAAGCACTCACGATTCATGATTTACAGTGGGCCCCAACACAATGTAAAAAAAACAAAAACATTTTTTATTCATTTCATTTAAAAAATATACGTACAAAACATTGCATTGGTAAAATAACCACATCAGTCAATACCATTTAGGCACTCACAATCACACAAATGGCACCCACTATAAGGTACCCTGTGAGTTCTGTATAAATCTATAGCATATAAGGCCTCTTTTCCACGTTGAGTTGTGTGCTCAGCAAGCAGTTACCAGGCAGCAGTGAGCAGTTACCAGGCAACAATGAGAAGTTACTAGGCAGCAACACGCAGTTGCCAGGCAGCAGTGAGAAGCTGTGATGCCTGGAACCCACTGAAAACCGCAAACGCAACCGCTAGTGTTTTGTCTGAGCGGTTTGCAAGCGGATTCATGCGCGATTTTGGTCGTGTTTTGCAACATTGTATTTTTTTCCCCAGCGGGTGCCTAGCGTTTTGCGTTTTGCGTTTTTATCCTGATTGGTCCTGTGAATTATTTTTCATTTTGTTACAGTGTGCTGAACCGCAAAACGCTAGCAAAACCGCTCAGTTTAGGTTTTGCTGAGCGTTTCTGCTAGCGTTTCAATACTTTACATTGAAGCGCTAACGCTCCCAAAATGCTGCAGGTCCTGCGTTTGCGTTTCTGGGAAACGCAAACGCTCCTGTGGAAGTTGCCCCATCCATTAACATTAGCCCAGCGTTTTGGCAAACTGCTAGCGTATCGCAGTGCTGCCAAAACGCTGCCAAAAGCGCTCCTGTGGGTTCCAGCCCTGAAAGTCTGAGAGGCATTTCACTGCCTATCAACAGTCCTGGAAAAGAGGCCTAAGTGAATCACAAATAGGCAAGACTGAGGGGGAATTTACAAAGAGTCATTAGAATCATTGTTCTGGTAACATGTGAGCCTTGCCCAGAGCTCCAGGCAATTAGAAAAAACAACAACACACAAATCAATCCAGGAAACACTAACCTGTGAGATTTGCTACTGGCTATTTGGAATACTTACCATGGGGGAGGGGGGAAGTCTCTGGATACTGGTCTCTCCTCCCCCCCCCCCCCCCATTCTCTTCAGCATTGCACCTGCACAGTAGCACGGATGCATTCAGGCCCCAGTGGAAAAAGTTGAGCCTAATCAGCTCCGTGCTACTGTGCAGGCGCAGAGGGCTCAAGCTTGCGCAGTAGCACGGACCCGATTGAACTTGGCTTCTTCTGCTGGAGCTTGAGCATGTCAATACTACTGTGCATGCGCAAGCTGACGACAAGCATTTCTTCAGGAGTCTCAGCGTTTGGGCAAGTGGAGGAGGATGCGGAAAGCCTCACCATGATCCAGAGGCTTACCTCTCCCAAAGTAAATACCCCATAGGGTGACTTTTTTCCCCAATAGGTGCACTTTATTAAAGTTAGATACTTCCCTACATAGAGGGAAGCCTCTGGATGGACCAGAAGCTTCCCGAGCCATCTTGGAGCCTATTGCTGCCGTGCAGGATCCCACCAAACAGTTCTTGTGGCCAATCCCCCCCCCCCTCTGTCTACGAGCACAGCCACTCCTGCACAGTTAGCCAAAGCTGCTTTTTTACAGCTTGAAACTGAGGAAGTGGAGGTGCAAAGTTTAGTTTTATCCAGGTTCAGTTTCAGGTATTACAGTAGTGTGGCTGACAAGCAGTGTGAAACCATTGCTTAAATAAAGAAAAACAACTCAGGTGTGACGACCAGACAAATGGCTTTCTTAAAAGGGTATAAATATTACAGGCACCAAACCCAAACATGTATGCCATATTTACCATTTACAAAAAGTGCCAGCTGCCTGGGTGTCAGGCTGATGTTTGGTTATTGTGTTTTCTGAGTCTCTGATCGGGACAAACTTGCACCCAGTGAAGTCAGACTGGATGCAGAACACCTGACTTCCATACTCATTCCGGGCCAGTGATTAAAAAAGTACTGCAGTGAAAGACTACCTGCAGTATAAACAAACAGAACCTGTCTTAAGGCTCATACACACATCAGACTATAGTCTTTGGAAAATGAAAGATCACAGACCAATCTTACCACCCTTCATGTAGTATGAGAGCCATACTCTACACAGTCTTTTCTATGGAGCTGAACTCCACATCAGAAAAAAAATCTTTGCAAGATGCTACACACACAGATGCTGTACAGACACAAAAGATCAGTATCTGCAAAAGATCTGTTCCTGCCAAAAATCCATTCCTGCAAATTGCAATGATAGTCTATGAGATCTGTAGATCATCATACACACATGATTTAACTGACATTCATCTGCAGATCAAGCAATCATCCGCAGATCTGAAAATCCATCCTGGTGGATCTGATCTGCAGATGAATGTCAGTTAAATCATGTGTGTATGATGATCTGCAGATCTCATAGACTATCATTGCAATTTGCAGGAATGGATTTTTGGCAGGAACAGATCTTTTGCAGATACTGATCTTTTGTGTCTGTACAGCATGTGTGTGTGCAGCATCTTGCAAAGATTTTTTTCTGATGGGGAGTTCAGCTCCATAGAATAGACTGTAGGTATGGCTCTCATACTACATGGAATGGGGTAAGATTGGTCTGTGATCTTTCACTTTCCAAAGACTATGGTCTGATGTGTGTATGTGGCCTTAGGCCCAGTGCACACCAAAACCGCTAGCAGATCCTCAAAACGCTAGTGGTTTTTGGAGCTGATTTCAGAGCGATTCTAGGCTTGTTTAGAGACGTTTTCTAAACATGCCTGGCATTTTTGGGAGCGTTTTTGTGTAGCTGATTACAAATACTGTTACAGTAAAAGCTGTTACTGAACAGCTTCTGTAACAAAAATGCCTGGAAAACTGCTTTGATCTAGCGGTTTCCAGAGCGGTTTGAGCTTTTCCTATACTTTACATTGAGGACGAAATGCTTCTGCAAACCACAAACGTGCTGCCTCCTGTTTGCGGTTTGGAAAAAACCTCAAACTGCTGGTGTGCACCATCCCATTGAAGTACATTAGCCAAGCGTTTTCACAGGCAGATGCGGCTGGCAGATCGCTGCTAAAACCGCTCAGTGTGCACTGGGCCTTAATGCTGAAGGATTGGGGGGCTTGTTAATTACACATCTGATCCAACACAGGTGATGCTCCGCCCCCTTCCTCAGAAACACAGTCATGGTCAAAGCTCTACGGAAACCTCCGCCTGTGTTGCCGCGGCCCAACTTCAGCTCGCCAACCACCAATTACGATGCAGCTGCCGAGCTGAGGGTGGGCTGTGAGCTTTGGCAAAAATGTTTTAAAAAAAACACACCACAGCAGCAATTCTGAGGGGGGCGGAACGATCACCTGCCTGAATGAATTATGCAGAACAGTTAAGTATTGAACCATTGAACCAGGAGACCCCTCCCAGTCCTGTGTCATTAAAGCAGACCCAAACCAAACATTTTTTTAATTGAAAATATTTAGTTGCACCACTCTGACACATACAAAGATAAATAAACACTCCTTCAAGCCTATGAGCATTTCAGTGCATGCTTTTCACCCTTCTCTTTTCATAGCTAGGGTTATACTGGGGGCAGCCATTAGCAATTCCTCCATTGCTGGACACCATCTACTTCACCAGTTTGCCGGAAAAATCCCGGCAATTTGAAAGGAAGGGAGGGGTTCCTCCAATAAATGTAAAATATTTTATATTTGTCATCATGCGGCTGAAAAAAGGCTGCTATTTATTATTAGAAGTTAGAAAATAGATTGTATTTCTGAAATCTTGTATTTTTAATTTGGGTCCACTTTAAGACAGAGCATGGCATGACTTTAAATACTCTTTAAAGGCAGCGTTATTTAAAAGGACGCTAACAATGTTCCATTCCTAATTCTCTCACTAACTGTTTTATTTACTATCAGAGTATCATTTACCTCGAACATCTTTTTACTTTATCTTTTTTTATCAAACTACAATGAGCATTGCCTCCAGGCTGGGTCTATTTTTGTTTCATGTAACGTCTGACTTTCCCACCCTTGTTGCTTCCCCCCCAGCCATTTTTACAACTACCTGTTGAAGTCTCTTGATTATTGGTTCCTGTTTGTTATTACAACTGTCTACAACATAAACCTAAAATGCCCCCAGAGCAAAATCTTTTATTATACTCAAGACATACTCCTATATACTGGTGTCATCCCACCTCCCTCTCCCATAGGGCCATATGCAGTTCACTTTTTCACCTGGGATTTCTCCTAGGAGATCATTTTTCATCTTCAATTTAAAATAACTTTCCAGAACTTTCAACAACAAAAAAAGTACCAAAAAGTAGGTGAAAAGATACTATCAAAATTTTGAGTATTTGCTTGCTTTCTGGTGGCTTAAAATGCATTTTATTGACAAGTTTAAAAATATCACCTAGGAAAAAACTTAGGAGAATAAGGCCATTGCATATGGGCTATAGTGTGTTCCCTGGTGTTCCAATGGCCGCCATCCCCCAATTGCAGAGTAATGGCAGCAGAGGTGGTGGAAGAACAATCTCACCTTCTCCAGGGCCGGCCAACACTGCCCCTGGATTCCTTCTGTTCCATTACATTGGATGCATCCTCTATTGTTTGTAGCTCACTCGCTATTTCCTGGTTCTGTGTGCACCAGGGAATTCTATCCAGGTTGGAGGGGGGTACAGGTACACTGTATGGGGGAGGAACTAGTGACCTCTAGATACCATGGAACCTTTTATTGGGAGGGAGGACCGCTGGACACCAGGGTACACAGTTTGAGGGAGGGAAGTAGGGATGGGGGACCACTAGATACTAGGAAAAGTTGTATGGTGGAAGGAGGAAACACTAGACACCAGGGAATGCTATATGGTGGAGGGAGGGTTGCCACTAGATCACCAGAGAAGTGATATGGTGATGAGGATGTTAAAAGTAGAGGCCTGGGTTTCTACCCTAGGTTTATACTAAAGATCTTGGTACATACTCATGACATACTCTCGTATACTGGTTTCTAGTGGTCCCTACTCCCTCTCCCATAGAGTGTAGTCTAATGGCCACCCTCCCTCCCCACATCCCCAAGTTGCAGACTCATGGCAGTAGTTGGTGGAAGAATAATCTCACCTGATCTGGAGCCAGCTAATGTTAGGTGGTTGGGGGGGGGGGGGGGGGTAGGTGTAGGGTAGTTAAATGTATTAAACGTAGTTAATGTTAGATGTAGGTAGTTACATTTAGGTAGATAGTGTAAGTGTTAGGCATAGGTAGGGGGAGTTAGTGTTAGGGGTCTGTTCTAACATCTTGTCTGCATCCAGGAATCGAGTCTGGAGATGGCTTACCAGCCAAAAGCTTACTTTTTTTTCCTATAAGTTAGCCAATAAATGGTATCACCCCGATTCAAAACTTCTTACCAGCGGCTCTCAGTACTGTCCTATTCTAGTGTGCATCACTCTCCCATTCCTGCCCTGCTTTTTCATAAACATATGACAGAGACACACTACAGCTGGCTGCATAAAATCTTCTATCAGCAGATAAGAATGTTCAAAGATCTCTCTCTCCTTTTTACAGTAGAAAACCTCCTGACTAATTAGCAGACTTTGGAATTTTGTAAGCGAAAAAACTAAACAAAAACAACAACATATTGCTGATACACTCAGGTTGTCGTTGAGACACAAAGTAATTAGCACATAACAAAATTAAGGATTCATTCCCACGAAACAATTTTTTGGGCATTTTCTTAACGGTTTTGCAAGGGCTTGCTGTTTCCTATAGGGGCCCATGATAGAGTTCCTACTTATGCATGATTTTATTTCACATGCTAATACTTCGCATACTACGTTTTGTGCTTCAATTATAATCAATGGAAGAGTATAAAAACCTGTGATACTTCAAAATGTGGAAGAATGCCATTCATATGTTTTTTCAGTATCCTTCAACACCCCCACAAATGTAAGAGAATCGCCAGTAGTGTATCTAAGGAGTTTTAGACGTCCAGCCAGTTTTAGCTGGCTACCGCTTCCCTGCTCGCTCTTTACTTTTGCCGCAAATAGCTGGAGGAGGGAGCGGGGACGGGGGGACCCAGGTGAGGGCGACCCCCCCCTCCCCGCCACTGTGCCTGCTACCCCCGTCCTGGCTGCTACCCCCTCAGGCTACCTGGGGGACACCTATTGGGGTCCTGGCTGCAGCCATCTGTTTTTGGAGGGGGGAGGGGGAAAAAAACGCAAACAGATCAAAAATGTTTTCTGCAAAAGGGCAGCACCGATCCGTTTGCGTTCAGGTCACGGACCGCCAGGATCACGGACCGCAGATCCATTCTGCAAACGGGCCTAGTGTGGACCTAGCCCAAACGGATGCCCATAAATACCAAACATACTGAAAGCTGTCACAAGAAATATCCAATTTCTACCAGGGTGAGATAATTGTTGAAGATGCTGGTCCTATGCAAATACAATAATAATAATAATTATTATTATTAGTTATGTATTCAAGTATTAAAGTCTGAAAACCACTGCGCCTGCGTTGCCATGTCCTCACTCCCGCTGATGGCACCAGGAGCGTACTGTGCAGGCCTAGTATGGTCTGTGCCTGCGCAGTGCGTGAGAAAGCGAGGACACTGCAACGCAGGCGCAGTGGTTTTCAGACTTTAAAGTCTGAAATTCCAGAAGTGAACCGGAGGCGGGGCCAGAGCATCGGTGAGTGGCTGCACGGGCACAGGATGTCTGCGGGGGACCATTAGAAGCCCCGGGTACCTTCAACTCATTTTCCCCCGACCCCCATACAGTATTCCTTTAAGTGACCAGCTTCGGTCACATGACCACAGTTTCACAGCATAGAGTGGATTTCTTTTTATTTAGCAGATATCAGAAAAAAAATTGAGTCCATCAAGCCTAGGGCTATATTCATGAAACTGCTGTAAAATTACCAAGCGTATTATGCAAAAAACGCACTCGTTGCTAGTATAACACAAGTTATGCAAATTAAACTAGCAATGGGCACATTGTGTACACAACTTGCAACTTCCTAAAAGAAAGTATGCATTACATTTTTGGAGGTAAATGATAAATCATTGTATGATACGCAGATTAAACACCAGCTGCAGATTATTTGGCCAAGATGATGGAAAACACCAGGATATCTCACTAGTGAAGCAGATAATCGGGTAAACAGAGGAGTACAACTTGCACTTATGCTGGGAATACACGGTTCGTTTTGTAGCTTATTAGATGGTTTGATAGATAATTTCCGACATGTCCGATCTCCCTTTCGATTCTTTTGCCGCTCGATTTCTGATACAAGTGAATGGAAATAGATAAGAAAAACGAGAGGAAGATCAGAATCGAGAGCTGAAATCGAGCGGCAAAATCGATCGAGAGCAGAAACGCACGGCAGAAACGAACCGTGTATTCCCAGCATTAGGCGGTAGTTCTGCATGCGTAGCCACTATCTAAATCAAGATCTGCAAGCCATGCAGAATGCTGTCCAGATTTGCATCGAAGTGTGATGTGGATGCCAGGCAATGAAATAGATAGGCAGTGTTTCATAGTGAAGATCACATGCAGGGAAACACTGCAGATTTGGCCAAGATTTAGGGACTCTTTCACAGTGGGACGGTGAGTTTCATGCGACGTTAAAGTTGCACAACGTGCCCCCAACGCAGCGCATGTAGGTTAGGACATTGGATGTTATTTTGCACTGCGTTGTGTTTCTTGCTGTGCCGTTTTCGTCGCATACTGATGGAACGAAAACGGTGCATGCCTTACATTTTATTTATTTATTTTTTTTAAACAAAACATTACTGTGCATGTGCAACACACATAACGCAGCAAATTTATTGCTAAACGCACAGCATGCAGCACTTTCTAAATATTGCTACACGTTACACACAACGCAACGTGTGCACTGTGAATGTCGCACAGACTTTGTATTGCTGTGTGTTAGTCTGCGACTCTGCGTTATAATTTTTTGTAACGTGCGACTTTAACGTCGCACTGTGAAAGAGGCCTAAGGCTTAAGGCCCGTTTCCACTAGAGCGAATCTGCATGCGTTTCCTGCATGCAGATTCGCATAGACAATACAAGTGGATGGGACGGTTTCCACTTATCAGGATTTCAGAGCGTTTTTCTGTGCAGAAAAAATCTGCACGGCAGAGCCATCAGAATTCGCATACCGCTATGCAATTCGCATACAATGTATTTAATAGGGAATTCGCATGCGGTTTTGGTATGCGCATTTTCATGCAAATTTGCATGGAATCAGTGGAAAAACACACAGGCACTGCCATGGTTAAATTTGCATACATCGTCATCTGTGCAAATTCACATGCGAATTCGCATGAAAATTTGCATACACCCGCAGGCGAAATTTGCATCCGCATGCGAATTTTTACAGCGGCGATTCCCACCGCACAAGTGGAAACGGGCCCTTAGTGGAAATAAGCCCTTAAAGTGTAACTGAAATGGGCAGGAGAGAAACAAATATGCATACCTGGGGCTTCCTCCATCCCCCTCCAGGCTGATTGGTCTCTCAGGGTCAGTCGGCTCAGGCCCAGTCTGACCATGCGCGCTCCCCAACATGCTCCCGTGGCCAGAAATGTTCTGTGTCTGTGCAGCAGTGCTGCGCAGGTGCAGAACGCTCCCGGCCACAGAAGCACAACTGGGGCGTGTGCACGGCCAGGCTGCGTATGACAGTATGCCCCAGACTGGAAGTCTTTTCAGGGCGAATTGTCGAAGATCCAAACACTAGCGATCAGGCTGGTGGGGGCTGGAGGAAGCCCCAGGTATGTATGTTTTTATTCTCTCCTGCCCATCTCAGGTACACTTTAAACTCCACATTTATTCAAAAGTTTTGAAGGTTTGCTGTGCTGTGGATTGTGCAACATGTGTCACATTGTTTTGTGTGCAGTTAAATCTACCGTAGTTTTCATCATGTGCGTTTATGGATTGCGGCCAAGCAACAGGTTCTGTTTAAAGAGGATTTAATGAGTGTGTTTTATTACGGTACTAATTGTATTGATTTGTATACTCAATATCATCTCCCTCAGTATTGGAAAGGTTGATCTATTCATTAATCTTAGTCAAATTAATCTTGTGCTATAAATAGGAGTGAGTAGCCTCATTTATCACAGTATTTATTCTCATGTAAAATGCCCGACATGCTGCATCCTGTTTAGCTGGCATATGCAGCCTCTAGAACAGCTGTATAATGAATGACAAGCAATAATTACTATGTCACAGTGATGTAGTACCGCCTCCTAACACCCAGTTTTTCAGCTCACTGCACTTCGTTTGCAGGAATGTCTAACCACCTGGAAATAAACTTAATAATGTAATTGCAATCTTTGAAAATCAAGGGTGGGGTAGTGGGCAGGACTTTCAGGAAGCGGTTCTAAGGTTCCCAGTTCAAATATCAAGACACTATCTGCATGACGTTTGTATGTTTTCCCCATGTCGCGTGGGTTTTCTCCAGGCACTCTGGTTTCCTACCACATACAAAAAACATACAGAGCGGTTAATAAGGTTCCCAAAAATTGTGTAAGATTTTGGTAGGGGTTAGATTGTGAGCTCCTCAGAGGGACCGTAAGCAACAAGACTATGGACTTTGTTAAACACTGTAGAAGATGTTAGCAATATATATAAGGGTCATTTGGAGTGTAACAGTTTTCATTTACCCAATTAAGACAAGATAAATAACATATATATTGCGCTTTTCACCTGACGGACTCAAAGCGCCAGAGCTGTAGCCGCTGGGGTGCACTCAGTAAGCAGTAGCAGTGTTTGGGAGTCTAGCCCAAGGACTCCTTACTGAATAGGTGCTGGCTTACTGGAACTGGAATTAAAGAAACATGACATCATTTTAGACACACGTTCCCAATCCATTTAACTTTTCTCCCAAGTTTTCTCCTAGGAGATCATTTTAATCTTCTGTTTAAAATAACTTTTCAGCACTCTGCAATTACAAAAGTATGAAGAAAGGTGAAAAAGAACTGTCAACATTATTCTGAGTATTTTCTTGCTTGCCGGTGGCTTAAAAAGCACAATCACCTCCTTTGTTTAAAAAAACACTATTGTGAAAATCGCAAAATGTGAAATACATGTAAACACACACAAATAAGAAGTAGGTTTCTTCCTGAGTAAAATGAACCATACATTACTTTTCTCCTATGTTGCTGTCACTTACAGCAGGTAGTAAAAGTCTGTCAGAACCGATAAGTTTTGCACTAGCCCATCTCCTCATGGGGGATTCTCAGGGTTTTATTTATTTTCAAAAGCACTTAGGCCTGGTGCACACCAAAAAACGCTAGCAGATCCGCAAAATGCTAGCAGATTTTGAAACTCTTTCTTATTTTTCTGTAGCGTTTCAGCTAGCATTTTGCGGTTTTGTGAAGCGTTTTTGGTGTAGTAGATTTCATGTATTGTTACAGTAAAGCTGTTACTGAACAGCTACTGTAACAAAAAACGCCTGGCAAACCGCTCTGAAGTGCTGTTTTTCAGAGCGGTTTGCGTTTTTCCTATACTTAACATTGAGGCAGAAACGCATCCGCAATCCAAAATCTGCAGCAGCCCGGGAGTATGCGTTTCTGCAAAACGCCTCCCGCTCTGGTGTGCACCAGCCCATTGAAATACATTACCCTAGCGGATCGCAAACCACAGCAGAACCGCTCTGGTGTGCACTAGGCCTAAGTGATGAACAGTTGCTGTTTCCAGCTGCCAAAAAAGTGTGAAAGGCTGGCCAGCATCTTTGTATAAATTCTTTTCAGGGGATGTCTTTGTAAATAATAAAGGCCATGTTGAGAATCCCCCATCAGGAAATGGGCTAGTCAAAATCTGTTGGTTGTGTCAGATTTCTACCACCTACTGTAAGTGGCAGGAACATAGGAGAAAAGTAATTTATGTATCATTATACTCCGAAAGAAACCTACCAGGGGCGTAGCAATAGGGGGTGCAGAGGTAGCGACCGCATCAGGGCCCTTGGGCCAGAGGGGCCCCAAAGGGCCCTCCCTCAACCACAGTATTAGCTCTCTATTGGTCCTATGCTGGCAATAATCACTTCTATAGGTGCTTTTATTAGTAGTAATCATTAACAAACTGTTCTCCATCCCATTCTTGCACCTCTGACACTGTGGCTGTCCTTGGCAGGTTTTGGTGTGCCGTATCAATTGTTATGTATAGAGCGCTTGGGGGGCCCCATGTAAACCTTGCACCAGGGCCCATAGCTCCTTAGCTACGCCACTGAAACCTACTTCTTATTTGTATGTGTTTAAATGTATTTTAAAT
Organism: Hyperolius riggenbachi; assembly: GCF_040937935.1. Taxonomy (NCBI): domain Eukaryota; kingdom Metazoa; phylum Chordata; class Amphibia; order Anura; family Hyperoliidae; genus Hyperolius; species Hyperolius riggenbachi. Next base: position 306,796,251 of record NC_090651.1, read on the forward strand.
TGTAAAAATTTTTCGCAATAGTGGTCCTTTAAGCAATTATATATTTTTATTTTAAGTTGTTCAATGCCTTTGCTGTAGTAGCATCACTCTCCTCGACAAGGAGTTATGGTCCCCATTAATGGTACAATATTTTCCCCAGATGCGATAATTCGATCAGATTTTTACAATCAAATTACACAGAAAATCAAGCAGTTTGTTGACAAAATACATGTGAAATGATTCTATGGTCAATAGGAAGACAGAATTTCTCAATCAGAATTTTGGATTTTACAATCTTATCTGAATTACCCTGCGCCACCTGTTATGGAAGTTTTGATAATTACCTTCTGATTATTTACGATCAATCAAATCTGATCAAATGATAGCATCTGAGGAAAATAATGTACCCTTAATAACCCATTTGGAGAAATAAGGGGAGGGGCTTCATGGTAATGCTGCTGCACAAACAGTTACTGGCATTCTGCAGTCAAGTAACAGTATATTTATAAGATAGATTAACAGATGCAAGTTAAAGTGTATCCGAGGCGACATGATGAGATAAACATGAGTATGTACAGTACAAAACATATTACTGTTTTTTTTTGTTGTTGTTGCCTGTAAGAGTTAAATTCTAGGAATGGAAGTGACCGTTTCTGTTGGTACCTTGCAGTGGCGTAGCTAAGGAGCTGTGGGCCCTGATGAACGTTTTACATTGGGGCCCCCCAAGGACTCTATACATAATTGATACGGCGCACCAAAACCTGCCAACTACAGTATCAGAGGTGCAAGAAGGGAATGGGGAGCAGTTTGTTAATGATTACCACTATTCAAAGTATCTGTAGAAGTGATTATTATGAGCACAAGACCATTAGAGAGCCAATGCTGCAGTTGAGGGAGGGCCCCTCTGGCCCAAGGGCCCTGATGCGGTCACAACCTCTGCACCCCCTATTGCTACGCGCTTGGTACCTTGTCTGGAATATAGTAACCATCACTGATAAGCAAATTACAGTCATAAAAGTTTTCCTGACAGAATACAGCTTCTGAGGGCAGGGAGGGATAAAAGACATGAGCTATTAACCTTTTTCTAACTCTGGGACACTTAGAAGGTTGCCACTGACTAGACACAGTAAACCATTCAACCTGCTTTGTAAATGTTTAAACATAGAAGAAATCCCTGGGATACTTAAAAAAGTCATTTTTAGGAGTAGGAGGGTATTTAATTTAATTGTTTATCTCATCAGTTTATTTTTACCTCGGGTTCACTTTAAATTAGACTGAATAAATACATGCCGTGGTAGATGAAAGCAAACGGCTGTTACTTTCTGGATGACGCTCGTAAATGCAAAAAACACTAAAAATAAATTATGAAAGGTTAAAATATGTCACAGATACCCCACAAACCATGTAGAAAACAAAAACATTTTATTATGTACTGTAGCAACAAGTTTGAATCTGAATGATACCATTTATTGGCTAACTTAGAAGAAAAGCAGTGAGCTTTCGGCTATGAAGCCTTCATCAGACTGATCCCTGTATACCGACAACATTTAGAACACAGTTTATATACACTGTACATCAAAAATGAGGTACATTGTTCTGCAATAGCATGCAAAAGTCATTGGATGCCTCAATTACAACATCAAGAGGGTCTAACAGGGATGCTAGCTAATTTATGGCAAAAAGATAAGCCCCTTGTTTGCTTAACCATCACATACCACAGACTCAGTGTGATGAGGAGACATTGTAACTCATTCAAACGTGCCTTGGTCAGGCTACATACCTTTGTTACAGGCTAAAGCAAAATGTAGAATTTAAAATATAGCACAAGAATTAAAAATAAATATGGAACAAGAAATAAAAGTATAGTGGGATTCAAAACTTCTTCCTTTTACTGATGGCTAACACGGTACAACACTCTCCTGCTTCTACTGTACTGTAGCTGAGATTCCTTTTGATGGCGCAACAACAAACTGTCCTAGAAATTACTACAAAACATTGGAAATCATACATTCAGTTGCCTTTTGTCCAAAGGAGCGATATCTGCAATCTCAAACAGACTGCTCCATATCTACATGCTATCCATGGAGACACCTAGCCTTGCAAAACACAGGGGATAACCATGAAAAGAATTCTAGCTGATCCTTAATTAAAGCCTAGGGATTAACAAACCCTGGAGAAGACAACACGTAAAGTCACACAACCATTGCTCGTTGCACAGATCACCTACATCACAATCCAGCTCCGGATAACTTAGTTCTATAATTGCTTGCACTAAATATTAGGAAGTAAAGTCGAGGAACAGGAGGAATAATAGAATAGGATCATTGAGAAAACGCCCCTTACCTCTGTGGATCTCCAGGTGAGAGAGGCATCTTGCTTGTTGTGAGACCAATCTTGTTACCTGTGGGAAAGCGCAGGTAGAAAGACCTGCGGCTGTAACAGGTGTACTGATCTAATAAGGAGGTTATGTCATAAAAAAGAAATGTATGCACGCGTATTTGTACAACTCCCTGGCTGGCGCTAGGTGTCAGAGTCCAGCCTTCATATGGGAGATTTGCTTTACATCGTCGGTAACCCGAGCAAGGTCAGGTTTGAGTGTTGGAGAGCTCTGCCTGATCAACACCTGCCAGGCTAGTTTTACCTTTCCCTGAATGATTAAAGACAGGACTCCTCACCACCTCCTGTTCTCCAGCTCTTGTCTCTGGTGCACAAGGTGTGAGCCATTTGCCTAACAAAGAGGCTGCTGAGTGCGGAAGTCTTATCAGTATTCCCACTCTGTTTCTACCTGCCTTTATCGCACATACAAGGTAAATAGGCAGGCGGCCACATGTTAAAGGGGCAGTCGTATGGCACAATATCTGTGTCAGGCTGTCACAGAAGCATGCAACACAACATAGGTGTTACATGAGGATAGGGATGATTGATTAAATGCTAATATAATTCTGAGTTAATGCAAATATTATGCTGAATTTAATGTGGTATGACACTCAGCATTTCCTCTTTGCTCTAAAAGATTATTTACAGCATAAAATGTATTAGCACCAAAAAAGTAGCAGAACAGCATTCAAACACAACGCTTTGTTCTTCAGTGGACTGGGCTACTTCTGGCTCCATCTTTTGTTTACATTCCTTTGTCAGATACATTTAGTAAACATCAGCAAAGTGCTGAAACTGAGCTCTCTGCTTCTAGTGTGTGTGTGCAGCTGAGAAGTGATCACTAGATCGATTTTAAAGGACAAATGTAGCAAGAGGGATATGGAGGCTGCCATATTTATTTCTTTTTAAGCAATCCCAGTTGCCTGGCTGTCTTGCTGATCCTCTGCCTCTACTACTTTTAGCTATAGCCCTCAAACAAGCATGCCGCAGATCAGGTGATTCTGACATTATTGTCAGATCTGACAAGATTAGCTGCATGCTTGTTTCCGGTGTTATTCAGACACTGCTGCAGCCAGATAGATCAGCAGGGCTGCCAGGCAACTGGTATTGTTTAACAAGAAATGGATATGTCAGCCTAGATATGCCTCTCACTACAGTTTCCCTTTAATATATACAGTGGTTTGCAAAACTATTCAGCCCCCTTAAAGTTTTCCACATTTTGTCACATTACTGCCACAATCAATTTTATTGGAATTCCACGTGAAAGACCAATACAAAGTGTACACGTGAGAAGTGGCACGAAAATCATACATGATTCCAAATTTTTTTTACAAATAACTGCAAAGTGGGGTGTGCGCAATTATTCAGCTCCCTTTGGTCTGAGTGCAGTCAGTTGCCCATAGACATTGCCTGATGCGCTTTGAGTCCTATGGGAGAAAAGCGCTTTACAAATGTTATTGTATTGTATTGTATGAGTGGTAATGACTAAATGCACCTGTGTGTAATCTAATGTCATTACAAATACAGCTGCTCTGTGAAAGCCTCAGAGGTTGTCTAAGAGAATCTTGGGAGCAACAACACCATAAAGTCCAAAGAACACACCAGACAGGTCAGGGATAAAGTTGAGAAATTTAAAGCAGGCTTAGGCTACAAAAAGATTTCCAAAGCCTTGAACATCCCACAGAGCACTGTTCAAGCGATCATTCAGAAATGAAAGGAGTATGGCACAACTGTAAACCTACCAAGACAAGGCCGTCCACCTAAACTCACAGGCCGAACAAGGAGAGCGCTGATCAGAAATGCATTCAAGAGGCCCATGGTGACTCTGGACGAGCTGCAGAGATCTACAGCTCAGATGGGGGAATCTGTCCATAGGACAACAATTAGTTGTGCACTGCACAAAGTTGGCTTTTATGGAAGAGTGGCAAGAAGAAAGCCATTGTTAACAGAAAAGCATAATAAGTCCCGTTTGCAGTTTGCCACAAGCCATGTGGGGGACACTGCAAACGTGGAAGAAGGTGTTCTGGTCAGATGAGACCAAAATGGAACTTTTTGGCCAAAATGCTATATGTGGCGGAAAACTAACACTGCTCATCACTCAGAACACACCATCCCCACTGTCAAATATGGTGGTGGCAGCATCATGCCCTGGCGGTTCTTCTCTTCAGCAGGGACAGGGAAGCTGGTCAGAGTTGATGGGAAGATGGATGGAGCCAAATACAGGGCAATCTTGGAAGAAAACCTCTTGGAGTCTGCAAAAGACTTGAGACTGGAGCGGATTTTCACCTTCCAGCAGGACAACGACCCTAAACAAAGCCAGGGCAACAATGGAATGGTTTAAAACAAAACATATACGCATGTGTTAGAATGGCCCAGTCAAAGTCCAGATCTAAATCAAATCGAGAATCTGTGGCAAGATCTGAAAACTGCTGTTCACAAACGCTGTTCATCTAATCTGACTGAGCTGGAGCTGTTTTGCAAAGAAGAATGGGCAAGGATTTCAGTCTCTAGATGTGCACAGCTGGTAGAGACATACCCTAAAAGACTGGCAGCTGTAATTGCAGCAAAAGGTGGTTCTACAAAGTATTGACCCAGGGGGCTGAATAATTACGCACACCCCACTTTGCAGTTATTGATTTGTAAAAAATGTTTGGAATCGTGTACGATTTTCGTTTCACTTCTCACATGTACACCACTTTGTATTGGTCGTTCATGTGGAATTCCAATAGAATTGAATCAAGTTTGTGGCAGGAATGTGACAAAATGTGGAAAACTTCAAGGGGGCTGAATACTTTTGCAAACCACTGTAAATACAGCAGCTGTTTTATCCCACTTTAACTGCCCGGGAATGGACCTATTAAAGAGAACCTGAGGTGGGGATCTTCGAGTTAAATCTATACACAGAGGCTGGGTCTGGCTATAGTGCCCAGCCTCTGTTGCTAGTTGAATCTTCCCTAGATCCCCCCCTGCGCTCTGCACGAGCCCATAAATTACAGCCGCGCTGGCGACACTGAGCTTGTCGCAGCGGGCTCTGTTTACCATTCTAGTGTCACTCATGTCGCCCCCCCCCCGCCTCCTGCAGAGCGGCGATCCCCGCCCACGTCCCTTCCCTCGCCGCTAATTAGAGAGAAGGGATGAGGGCGGGGACCTGCGCTCTGCAGGAGGCGGGGGGGGGGCTGCGTGAGTGACACTAGAAAGGTAAACAGAGCCCGACAACACGGCTGTAATTTATGGGCTAGTGCAGAGCGCAGGGGGGATTTAGGGAATATTCAACTAGCAACAGAGGCTGGGCACTATAGCCAGACCCAGCCTCTGTGTATAGATTTAACTCTAAGATCCCCACCTCGGGTTCTCTTTAAATACAACAGTTGTTACAGAGTCGGATCACCCACAAAGCAACCTAGGGAGATGCCTAGGTCCTTGTGGTTGTCAAGGGGCCTTGTTGAATCTCCTTTCATCCCCATCCTCACCTTAGTAAAAAGGCCAGGTGCAAAGCAGGAGGAAGCCAAATCTGGTTCTTGCCTAGGATCCAATTTAATCTTAATTTACCTCTGAGCTGCTACATACGATTGGACAATTTCCAAGTATAATTTAGCATAAAATTATCATAAACCTGCATGAGCTGAGAATTATTAGAATGTCAGTGGCCACCCCTACATGTGAGGCAGTGTGAGTCATGTCAGCCAGTGATCCGAAAGCAATCAGCCAACACTGAGGCAACTTTCAACAATCTTCAATTTACTCTCTTATATACATATAAAATATTCATCAATAAAACTCCATAGTAATTATAGCAGCATAGTCATTCCTGCAGCAATGCTAAGTAATCATAGCAGCATAGAGCCTCATACACACACGACTAAAGTTGGCTGAGGTGACCGATAATGAGCGCCTCAGCAGATAGTCAGGTGGCTCCTGACACCCGTCTGCAAGCAATCTGCCTGGGGGATCAACTTGACAAAGCAATGGCCAACTCCTTTGTGCATGCGCTCCGCCGCCAGCCACGTGACATCACATATGAGCCGCTCCATTGTCTCTCCACCTGCCCCCGTAGCAACAGGACACGTCAGCTACACAGAGCGATGTCGCGACGTGACATCAAAGGTGTGTACGCACCTTAAACTGAGAACTACCACTACCACTGATAGCTTCCTGCCAGGGCCGGATTCACCATGACGCACTGAAGGCGTGTGCCTACAGACACCTGATGGAAACGCGGCTCACTTCCCTTCCCAAGTGCCTCCCTCATCCTTCCCTATGCAGAGTCCCTGAGCAGTGTGTAAGGGCCCGTTTCCACTACTGCGGAAACCGGGGCGAATTCTGAGGGTTTCCCCACAGGCGAACTGCGTGGTCAAATCGCTTACCTTAGCGAATCGGCCGACATTGCCGTCGGTTTCCGTGCGGGAGGCTGCGAGTCCCATAGCCCTGCATGGCATGGCTTCTGGGATTCGTTATCGTTCCCGCTGACCAGGAAGTGCCACCGCGTATCTCGCAGCCGCGCGGTGGCCAGTGGAAACGGGCCCTTAATGAGAGGTAACTCACCCGGCTCTCTGCATTCCACTGACAATATCTCCCTGGAAACGTGGGCACCACTAGCTACTTAATACTGAGAGTATCTCTGGCTACCTAATACTAAGGGACACCTGTAGCTATAACAAGTAAGGGAGAAGGGACAGCTGGAAAAGACAGCACACTTGCAGTGAAGTTGGCAGGGGGTTTGTAGGTTCATGGAGGGTGAAGTCTAGTGTGCCAGGACATCTGTGTCTATAGGCTCCTGTGATTAATGTCCCGGTCTGCTTCCTACACAAAAGCTAATTGGTTGCTTGCTGAGCTAATCCTCCTCAGCTCAGACAGTTTTATTTTCAATTAATTTACAGGGGCAGCATGGCATAAACTGTAAAATTTAACATACATATCTATACAAAAATATAAGGTGTACATTTGTTCTAGAGTAAAATTCACTATAAATTTCTATGTAGCTGTCACTTACAGTGTTTTCTTTTTCTTATTTGATAGTTCTGACCTCTTACCAACAGGTTTTGGACTGGGGGTTTCACAGGGTTTTTTTCATCTAGTCCATCTCCTCATGGAGGATTTACAGGTTTTTCTTCATCTAGTCCATCTCCTCATTGAGGATTTACAGGGTTGTCTTCATTTTCAAAAGCACTTACTAAACCACACTTGCTTAGCCCAACAGCCAGAATAGTGTGAAAGCAAGTAGGCTGACCTCCGGGCAGCTTGGATTCTTTTAAAAGAATATAGGAAACTTTTAAGTTCCCCCATGAGAAGGACTAGTTCAAAACCTTTTGGTAACTTTTACTATAAGTGCGTTTTACTGTGGAACAAATGCATATCTTACATATATGTGTACTTATGTATTTAAAAATGTACAGTTCTTCAAATCAAAGTACCCCTTTAATAGATGATTATTTAATATGAATTAGGCTTTAATAAAAAAAAAAAATATTTTATTTTAAAGTTAAAATAAAAAAGTGGCCTCCTCAAGTATAAACCACCTCCCTTGTTAGTCATGCAAGTGCATACATGACCGTTGAGTAAAGTATGTGTCATACAGTCAGAATTGGTAGGGTAGGACAATCAAACCGCTCTGATATGTGGGTGGGGCAAGGATTGTGGGTGATGGCTGTGAGATGGCTGTGAGAAGGGGTTGATGGAGATGTGCAGGATAGGTGAACAGGCAGAGGATATGGGTATGAAATGTGAAAGGAGTAAAAAGGAACACAGTGGGGTGGTAAGAAAGATGGAGAGAAGGACAGGGGACCAGGAGGGGGCTCACACCCCTCTACAACTAGATTGGATCAAGTGGGTCTGAAAATAGCTGTTTCCATAACAGCCCATGCAGAGCACCAGCAGGTGTTAAATTTTTGTTGTGATGGAATTCAATCCCACCTTTCTAATAGTGCCGCCCCATTTGTCCAACAAACATTCCCACGCCAAAAAGCAGATATCCATTAATTATGTAAAACAAAAGCACCTATAATTAAGGAGATTACTTATATTACAGCAACAAGGACAGGGGTGTAGCTAAGGAGCTTTGGGCCCTGGTGCAAGTCCTACATGCCCCCCCCCCCCAAGCACTCTATACATAACAATTGATACAGCACACCAAAAACTATCAAGGATTTCCACAGTGTCAGAGGTGCAAGATGGGGATGGGAGTTTATTAATGGGGATGGGAGTTTATTAATGATTACTACTATTTAAGGCATCTATAGAAGTGATTATTACCAGCACAGGTCCAATAGAGAGCTAATATTCTGCTTGAGGAAGGCCCAAGGGCCCTGATGCGGTTGCTACCTCTGCAACCCCTACTGGCTATTGCTACGCCACTGAAGAAGGAACATATAGACAATGTTGGTTCAAGAATACCACTTGCGTTTTACCATTCACCAGTCCAGAGACCAGACAACAATATTGCCTTTGCAGATCACAGGCTGAGAAGTCACAGTGCAATATTACGGCACAACTCTGATCACAAATCCCCTAAGATCTCACATCGCTCTTCAACAATACTTCAGCATTGGACCAAACAACAGCTTCAAAAGAGGTCCTCAGCACTCTTGCCTTTCTACAATAGTGATGGTCATGTCTAGGAGAACTCATGGAGAGGCATGTGAATTGTTTGATCAGCTGATAGATTTGCAAAACTCTTATTTGCAGAGATTACATCCTGCTTTAGCACGTGATCATGACTAGCAAATCAGAGACTTACATACCTATCATCTGACCAAACTGATCACATGCTTCTCCATGAGTTCTCCTAGACATGACCATTACTATTCTACAATAACCAGAATCTACCACCCTGCTGTCCAGCACTGCACAATAACCTAGAGATGACAGAGGGTCCGATTTACTAAGAGTGCATTCACGCTATGCTTGTTGCACTGCACAATAATTGCACATTTGAACTCACTGCCCATACAATTGCATTGGCACTGTATGTCCACATCTCTGCATTTTAATGGGTCAGGTTATTCTAACTGGCTGTATGCAGTGAGTTTATGGTTAATGTGCGCAAGTATTTGCACACTGCATAGACATTGATCAGGTCAAATGTGAAACTCAAATACTCAGACAGGGAGGGGAAGGCTCTTTCCTATCACCCTCCCATTTCCTCCTCTTTCCCGTCCGATTGGGACTACCTCTTCCTGTCTGAAATGTTGACTTTATCTGAAAGGCAAATTTTCAAGAAGTGATCACAGAGATATGAGGTGGCAGTCCAGATCTAACTGCAATTGCCCAACAACTGCTGTCAAATGTTTCTGACTGATGAGTAAAAAGGTGACTGCATGTAACCTGTGTCTTAAAGCCTGATCAAGCTCAAGTAGCCGGTGCTCAATCCACCTGTGGTTCACCACTCCACAATCAAAAATGGCTTTAAAACTTGTGCTTATCAAATCTCAGCAATACACAACATGTTTCCGGGTGACCCCCTTCATCAGGTGTAAATCTGGTGAAGGGGGTCATCCCGAAACATTTTGTGTATTGCTGAGATTTGATAAGCACAAGTTTAAAAACCTCTTGAGTGCCTCCTTCTTAAGCTGCGTACCCACCTGGCGATTTTCCTGACGATTTTCCCATCGCAAGGTGAGTACAGGCGCACGATCACGAAAGTCGCCTACCGTCGCGCCAAGGACGACGAACCGACACGGCATATCAGATCTTTGAGATCCCTGACGACAGTCCACAAAGTACTGCGATCGCGGAAGTCTCGATCATGCCACCGTGTACATCATGTGACCTTGCACTTTAACCCGCCGACAGGAAGAGCCCATCATCAAGGGGACGTAGCAGGAACCATCGGGCGGTGAGTAACAAGCTTTATCCATTAATTTGTCTCTGACTGGTGGACATTTCGAAAACCACCATCTAATACTTTTAGCCATAGACCCGGAACAAGCATGCAGATCAGAGGTTTCTGACAAGATTAGCTGCATGCTTGTTTCAGCTATGTGATTCAGACATTACTGCAGCCAGAATGATCGGCAAGATTGCCAGGTAACTGGTAATTTTAAAAAATAAATATGTCAGCCTCCAGATCACTCTCACTTCAGGGTCCTTTTAAGTTAAAGAGGCATCGCAATGACACATAGTAGAATGTAATACATTATTCAGGATATCCAATTTTATGTTAATTATACTGGTTTTAGCATCAGGAATGCTTCCTAATCAATATATTGCTGTATATTGGTATGTAATCTCGCCCTCCCAGTGAGTTTTAGCCTTGGCTATTTAGCTATGCAGCCTTCTGCCAGAGCACTATTGAAGACTAGGTGTTTCTGCTCACTTTGGATCACACAAAATACAAACATTCTGCAGTGATGCACCTGCCAGCAATACAGATATTGCCACCTGTGATGCATTTAAAAATGTAAGTAAGGGAAAGGAAAGCTTTCACAATGGGCAGAGAGTGACAAAATCGATTATAAATAAACATGGTAACGTATAAGCCATTTTAACCACTAGCACAAACTCGCCATTTACTGCAGACACAAAGACTATTATTCCAATGCAAATTATGAATATTTTGTACATTTCACAATTTTAAAAAGTGTACCCGAAGCAATATGTGACATGATGAGATAAATGGGTATGTACAGTGCAAAACAACCAGGCTGTTTCATTCTGATACCTGAAAGAGTTAATTTCTAGGCATGGAAGTGACAGCTTCTGTCTTGTCGGCAGCTTGTCAGAAATATAGTAAACATCACTGATAAGCTAATTACAGCCATAAACGTTTTCCTGGCAGAATAAAACTTCTCAGATGATAAAATACATGAACTATTGACCTTTTTCTAACTCTGGGACACTTAATAGGCTGCCACTGATTAGAGACAGTAAAACATTTAACCTACTTTGTAAATGTTTATATAAAAGAAAACCCTGGGATACTTAAAGTGAACCTCCGGACTAAAAATCTACTCAGAACTGAAAAGGCTTGGGGTTTCTTTAACAGTTCCACAGCATCAGAACTTTGTTTTTCTTACCAAAGCATCATTTTTAGCAGCATTTTTATCTAAGCTCCACCCATCAAAGAAAAAAAGCCCAGGCTTTTTTCCCCTGATGTTGTGCAGAGCATGATGGGATTTCCTATGTTGTTATTCACGTTGCCTAGCAACTGGGAGCTCTCGCTTACAGGAACTGAAGGGGTGACGTGGGACATAGGAAAATCGCAGCTTTTCAGAGAAAGCCGTCGGTTTTTCTAAGAAGGGCATAGATCAATAAATGGGATCTGTTTTCCTATTCACTGATCATAGGGGCAGCTGAAGCAGCAGCGCCCCAGTTGCAGTGCAGGCTATCTGGATATAGCCGTCCAGATAGACCTAAGTGGTTAAACGGCCAATATCGCGAAAAAATTAGGCAGGAAAAATCTGACAGAACCGACAGGTTTTGGACCAGTCCATCTCCGCATGGGGGATTCTCAGGGTTTTCTTTGTTTTCAACAGCGTTTCCTGAACAGTAGTTTAACTGCCAAAATCGTAAGATACCAGCCAACCTACCTACTCACTTGCACACCATTTTGTCAGTTAGACTTTGCAACTGCTGTTCATGAAATGCTGTTTAAAGGGGAACTCCAGTGAAAATAATGTAATAAAAAAAGTGCTTCATTTTTACAATAATTATGTATAAATGATTTAGTCAGTGTTTGCTCATTGTAAAATCTTTCCTTTCCCAGATTTACATTCTGACATCACTACATTTTTGACATTTTTACTGTGGGCAGGTGATGTAGCTGCTGCTTGCTGTTTTGGCAGTTGGAAACAGCTGTAAACAGCCATTTCCCACAATGTAACAAGGTTCACAGACAGGAAACTGCCAAGAGTACCTCGGTCCTCAGAGCTTCTTGTGGGAGTGGTTTCACCACAATATTAGTCATACAGCGCCCCCTGATGGTCTGTTTGTGAAAAACAATAGATTTCTCATGTAAAAGGGGGTATCAGCTACTGATTGGGATAAAGTTCAATTCTTGGTCAGAGTTTCTTTTTAAAACAAAGAAAACCCTGAGAATCCCCCACGAGGAGATCGACTGGCCCAAAACCTGTAGGTTCTGTCAGATTTTAACTGCTTCCTTTTTTGTGATAGTGGTCTCTTAAGGGCCTGTTCATACCGTATGTATTTTTCTGTGATGTACAGGACATGCGCTTCCCCACAGAGGGCCCAGGTAAGCATTTGCCTTTTTTTTTTTTTTTTTAACTAAAAACTCGCTGTATAATGGTGCGTTTGTTCTTCCATTATTGTCTGTGGAGGTATAAAAAACCCAGTACCAGATAGCTCATGGTAAAACAGAATCACTAGAAGAGTATAAGAGGCTAAAGGTGGCCACACATGATACAATGAAATGATCCGATTTTGCGGCAATTCGATAAATATGATCGGATTTTCCGAAAAAAAATCTAAAGGTTTAATTTAATCGAATAGAATAATCAAATTTCCCTTTTTATCGATTTTTATAGATCCAGAATGCTGTATATTTTTCTTAAGATTGGATGGTGGGTGTTGGATTTTCAATGTATTAATATACACACCCTAGCAATTTTCTCAGCGTTTCCAATAATTTTTATCATAATTGGGGTAAAATTTAACATGTGTGTGTGGTACATTGGTCATATTTTTGAAATGTTACAATCAGTCAGAAAAATAGATTGCAATCTTAAATTGAACAGATATTTTAAAAATTGTATGGTGTGTGGCCACCTTTAGAGACCGAAAAGTGCTCTTACCAAAAAAAAAAGGTGGTGCTAAATAAGAAGGCAAAATTATATTTGGCATATTAAAAAAAAATGTTTATAAATGCGCACTAAGGACCAGTTTACACTGGCTGAAAAAACAGATTAGAACGGATCCAATGTTAACCTATTGATCCGTTTACATTGGTCTGTTACAACAGCTCCGTTCCTCACGATCCACTGAACGGATTGCAAATTTGGTTCTGCAGTAGTTTTTCTAGACCGCTGAGCCCAGCGGAACGGAAATGGAAGCTGAAACACTGCATTGGGGGAAATGACAAAACGGAATGTTTCTTCGCACTAGTGAAGAAAAGGGCCGTTCTAGGCAGCAAAATTCACTTTGCTGATGGGTGCCTGGGGAGGGAGGGGGGGAATATGGGGAAAATGGAACATTGGAACATAAGCAGCTGAACAGCAACGGAGTGAAAACGGATCGATCGACCGGTAATCAGATCCAGTTTCCCTGATCCGTTTGCCACTAACTGCCAGTGTGAACCGGGCCTAACACAGCATCTACATATTTCCATCTACACAAAGGCAAATTCTAACACAGAGGACCGTAAACGCACATACGCACACACATGCAACACAAACAAAGCACCTATAAAAAATGCACATGCAACTGCACTTTATAGAGAGAACAAGCCCTTATTGTAGTAGATTATAATCTGTGGTTTGTAACTATTGAAATTACAAGGTTTTTATTTTATTTGTTTTTTCTAAACCTATTTTATTGAATTTGTGAAATTTTTTTAAAACAACAGAAATAACAAACCAAGTCATCAGTAGACAACATACAGCTCATTTGATCTTGTATGAATCATGAGAAAATATCACTTTGCATACCGAGTTCTCGGGAGGCAGCTGTAGAAACATGCCTACTTACAAAGTCTGGGAACAAGTCCAGGTGAACAACACGAACCTAAAAGAAGAATCCCTCCTACCCGAACCCAACTAAGACCACAAAAAAGAACTTCCCTTTTCCCTTTCTGCCCTCTCTACACCCCCTATGTGTCCAGTGAAGAGGACCCAATCACTGATCAGGTGAGTAGCTCCAGGTGTCCCAGGGTGCCTGATAATTGTTCAGTGCAGTACCAGGAAGAAAATGTAAAGGGTTCCATTAAATTGTAAATTTCCTTCTGACAAAGTGCTATTTTAATAAAAGTTTTCCACTTCAAAAATGTCTTGGCATTTTGTTTGTTATGCAATAGAGTACCTGTTTTGTCCATACCAAAAAGATCAAGCATTTCATCTATCACGTCTTGGACAGTGGGAGCCATTGAGTAGATCCACCTATTCAAAATGGCTTTTTTTGGCCGTAGCAAAAGCTACATGTAGAATGTCAGGAGTTTTAGTCGTAGTAGAGGTTAGTTTTGCAAAAGAATGGATAAGGAATAATATCGGATCACGTTTATGAGTCCCACAACCAAGGTGATCCAGAAAACCAAAACTGTGCAATGTTTGGGCAGAACCACATGCAGTGGATCATATCAGCAGAAGGATGCTTACATTAGGGGCATTCAGCTCTATAGTCAGGTGGAGGTTGTTTGTATTTCATATTGAATGCATATTTAGCATGCTAGAGAAAAAGGAGGTGGGATTCTCTCCATGATTCAATAATTATAATTTGCCTATACATATTCAAACTTTCCAGAATCTTATCTATAAGTTGAGGATGAGAAACATCTTTATTCCATTTTTGTAAATTGCGGAAGCAAAGATCTTGAGCCTTAAAGAGAACCCGAGGTGGGTTTGAAGAATATTATCTGCATACAGAGGCTGGATCTGCCTATACAGCCCAGCCTCTGTTGCTATCCCAAACCCCCCTAAGGTCCCCCTGCACTCTGCAATCCCTCATAAATCACAGCCACGCTGCTGACAAACAGCTTGTCAGAGCTGGCTGTGTTTATCTCTATAGTGTCAGTCTGATGCTTTCCCCGCCTCCTGCAGAACTCTGGTCCCCACCTGCATCCCTTCCCTCCCTGCTGATTGGAGGGAAGGGATGGGGCAGGGACCGGAGCTATGCAGGAGGCGGGGGAGCAGCTGAGACTGACACTACAGATGTAAATACAGCCTCACAGCACGACTGTGATTTATGAGGGATTGCAGAGTGCAGGGGGACCTTAGTGGGGTTTGGGATAGCAACAGAGGCTGAGCTGTATAGGCAGATCCAGCCTCTGTATGCAGATAACATTCTTTAAACACACCTCGGGTTCTCTTTAAGATGTGTCACGGAAGAGCCGTGAGAAAATAGAACGCAATAGTTTTCCTGCACTGATTGTCGTTGCATTGCCAGAGCTGGATTGTCTGTCTGTGGCTACCTGCAGTCAAGCCTTGGGGTCTCTTTTGTCTTCATAGGTGTTAGCAGAGTTCTTTTCATGAATCCAGTTGTCTGACTGTCCCAAGGTTTTGTTTTGTTAGCAAGGAACAAAGGATTTCCTTTCACAGGCAGAACCTCGGATAGGTGTCAATTGCTTCTGCCATATGGCTACCTGAAAGGAAGCAAGGGAGCTAGCTCCCCAGGTGTCCATGGAAGAGCTAGCCAGTGCGGCACTGCTGGGGGCAGATTTAAATGCATTTGTTGTATGATTTTTAGCATGTTTAAGGAATACCGTTCATATGAGAGGTATAAAAGTTATCTCATTCTGCTGGTCTGGGTCTGGTGAATATGTTGATATTAAATTCAGGCCACTGACATACCCAGAACCAGAGGTATTCCGCTATTTCGTAACCGGGCATGAGAAAGCACCAGAGTTTGAGGTCATATGAACTGTCATATTGTGAGGAATATGAATCTGTGGCCGTTAAGTGTGTGTGGGAAGCATAAGCCGAAATATGAAAAATGTCATATTTGGTGGGCACAAGGAATCTACCCAGGGGATTAACCGCACCCGGTCCAGCCCCTGGGCTGGACCTGAGACTCCACCCAAAGATGGGGGTCAAAAGTGTTTGCCAGGGACTCCTCCCTCATTCCTCCAACTTCCATCTTCTTGGGAGCATGCTGCCGATTTGAGGAACAGTGGCAGCCATCTTGTCTGAACTTTGCTCCTGAACTGAAACAATGGAACTTTACGAGTTTTCCCAGAAAGGACATATTTCCACGAACCTAAGTATTTTATTCCATTTTTTATTTCATACTATGCTATTTGTCTCTATAATTGTTGATTTTAATTATTTTCTGTATATATTAATTATTCATATTGCATATTTAATAAACGACGCTAACGTCCTTTATTTGTCCAGCTACCCTATTATTCAGCCGCACAAACTGAACCCTGGTTTCTGAAGAGTCGCTACTATTGTTGATAGCTAGATAAAATAGCGTGTGTTTAACAGTTTTATTTGCAGATCTAGAGTCAGTCGGTCAGTGGGCTCCTCTGTCCCATGGTAACAGAGGTGGTGGCAGTTATACCCTGAAATAGTGTGTAATTTGTAATTACCATAACTCACAGGCTCCCTTCTAGTCAGTCTGCTGCCAAAATTCCAGCAGTTTCTGCTCACCAATTGTGACCACAGATTGCATGGTCTGTGTGCTGAAACCGATTGGAAGGCATTGTGCGGTCACTAGGGGCCCTGTGACACCTTGTCTTGTGTAGCATGGAAAGGAAAGTCACTCTCTTCCTGGACAGATAAAATGATCAAAGGGGGCGAGAGTCATGATAGACTCTACATTAACTAAATGTTTGAAAACATAGGATCTAATCTGGCCATAAACAAGGAAATCAGTTTTAGGAATTCCCAAAAATCTATAAAGCTCAGAAAATTTCCACCACCTGTGCTCTTTAATATTGAATAGCTGACCTAGTTTTGCAATCCCTTTGGTTTCCCAACAAAGAAAAGCATTGTGTTGCATACCTGGGGAACAGTCAGGTGTGCCCCACAATGGCAAATATTTAGTTATCCTCAATGGGAGGTGAAATGATTTCCTGACTGCCTTCCAGGTAATTATTGTATCACAAATTACAACATTACACTTCAATCGTAAAGAAAAAAAAATTAGCCCACGAGGAGTGAAGAAATCCAGGGAGGGTCGAGGGTTTGGCCACAGCACTTTCCAAAGCATGGTTAGAAAATTCAGAGGAATTACATAGCCAGTCCCTTACATGTCGCAGCATACATGCCAGGTTATAAAGACGTATATTCTAAAATTTTAGGTAACTGCATCTTATCTAGTCTAATCTGAGGTCTCTTGCCTTTCCATAGAAACCTGGAGATCTTTCTATTAAGCATTTTGATATCAGAGTGTGTAAGTGAAAGGGGAGGGTTTGCATGGGATATAGCAACTTACCAAAGGTGATCATTTTAATCAGTGCTGCTAAGCCAAAAACATTCAACGAAAGGTTATATCAAGACCTTATTTGGAACACTAGTTTAGGAATAAGAGACAATATATTCAGTTGATAAAAGGACTGGGGATCCCTTCCTATTCTGATGCCAAGGTAAGTGACTGAACCTTTTGTAATTGGAACTCCCAGGGAACCCTGGACAGGTATCTGAGCTTAAGATGAGAGGTACATTAATTTGCTTTTAGATTTAGGCCTATGTCTTATATAAGTTGTAAAATACGGGGTACTTGATTAGTGGGGTCCGTGAGGAAATGAACGTCATCTGCAAATAATGCTTGAGATGCCCGTACATTGCCAATGGTGGAATAGTCTTGTCTAACAATCTAGCTAAAGGCTCATGAAATATTAAAGAGCAGGGGCGACAATGGGCACCCCTGTCTAGTTGAAATCACAAGGTTTTTAGTAAATACTTTGTAAGGATGTGAATATTAAGGTGGCTATTAAAGTAAGCCTAAACCATTTTAACCATTTGCTGACCGCCCACTGCACAGGGGCGGCCGGAAAGTGGATCCCGCAAGGACCGCCTCATGCACAGAGGCGGCGGTCCTTGTACGGGCATGGGCAGAGTGATTGCGTCATCCGTGACGCGATCCTCCGCCGGGGATCGATGGCCGGGGATTTAGCCTCCAGCTCGCCGGCCACTTAGCAGCGCCGGCGGGCGGAGGAATACAGAATTCCGCCGATCAATCGTACAATAGGCTTTGTAATGTATACAAAGCCTATTATACAGGCTGCCTCCTGCCCTGGTGGTCCCAGTGTCCGAGGGACCACCAGGGCAGGCTGCAGCCACCCTAGTCTGCACCCAAGCACACTGATTTCCCCCCCCTGCCCCCTGATCGCCCACAGCACCCCTCAGACCCCCCCCTGCCCACCCCCCAGACCACTGTTTGCACCCAATCACCCCCCTAATCACCCATCAATCACTCCCTGTCACTATCTGTCAACGCTATTTTTTTTTATTCCCTAAACTGCCCCCTGCTCCCTTCTAATCACCCCCCCACCCCTCAGATTCTCCCCAGACCCCCCCCCCCCCTGTGTACTGTATGCCTCTATCCCCCCTGTAATAACCCACTGATCACCTGTCAATCACCTGTCAATCACCCATCAATCACCCCCTGTCACTGCCACCCATCAATCAGCCCCTAACCTGCTCCTTGCGGGCAATCTGATCACCCACCCACACCAATAGATCGCCCGCAGATCTGACGTCAGATCACCTCCCAAGTGCAGTGTTTACATCTGTTCTCTACCCTAAACACCCACTAATTACCCATCAATCACCCCCTATCACCACCTGTCACTGTTACCCCTTTAGATCAGACCCTAATCTGCCCCTTGCGGGCACCCAATCACCCGCCTACACGCTCAGATTGCCCTCAGACCCCCCCTTATCAATTCACCAGTGCATTATTTACATCTGTTCTTCCCTGTAATAACCCACTGATCACCTGTCAATCACCCGTCAATCACCCATCAATCACCCCCTGTCACTGCCACCCATCAATCACCCCCTGTCACTGCCACCCATCAATCAGCCCGTAAACCTGCCCCTTGCGGGCAATCTGATCACCCACACCAATAGATCGCCCGCAGATCCGACATCAGATCACCTCCCAAGTGCATTGTTTACATCTGTTCTCTACCCTAAACACCCACTAATTACCCATCAATCACCCCCTGTCACTGCTACCCATCAGATTAGACCTCTATCTGCCCCTAGGGCACTCAATCACCCACCCACACCCTTAGAACGCCCTCAGACCCCAGCCCTGATCACCTCGCCAGTGCATTGCTTGCATCTATTCCCCCCTCTAATCACACCTTGAGACACCCATCAATCACCTCCTGTCACCCCCTAGCACACCTACCCATCAGATCAGGCCCTAATTTGCCCCGTGTGGGCTCCTGATCACTCAGCCAAACCCTCAGATCCCCCTCAGACGCACTTCCGATCACCTTCCCAGTGCATTGATTGCCTCTATTTTCCCCTCTAACCACCCCCTGAGACACCCATCAACAACCTCCTGTCACCCCCCTAGCACTCCTATCCATCAGATCAGGCCCAATACAACCTGTCATCTAAAAGGCCACCCTGCTTATGACCGGTTCCACAAAATTCGCCCCCTCATAGTCATCAAAATTTGCAGATGCTTATATCCCTGAACTGTCATTTTGAGACATTTGGTTTCCAGACTACTCACGGTTTTGGGCCCGTAAAATGCCAGGGCGGTATAGGAACCCCACAAGTGACCCCATTTTAGAAAAAAAGATACCCCAAGGTATTCTGTTAGGTGTATGACGAGTTCATAGAAGATTTTATTTTTTTGTCAAAAGTTAGCGGAAATTGATTTTTATTGTTTTTTTTCACAAAGTGTCACTTTTCACTAACTTGTGACAAAAAATTAAATCTTCTATGAACTCGCCATACACCTAACGGAATACCTTGGGGTGTCTTCTTCCTAAAATGGGGTCACTTGTGGGGTTCCTATACTGCCCTGGCATTTTAGGGGCCCTAAACCGTGAGGAGTAGTCTAGAAAACAAATGCCTCAAAATGACCTGTGAATAGGACGTTGGGCCCCTTAGCGCACCTAGGCTGCAAAAAAGTGCCACACATGTGGTATCGCCGTACTCAGGAGAAGTAGTATAATGTGTTTTGGGGTGTATTTTTACACATACCCATGCTGGGTGGGAGAAATCTCTCTGTAAATGGACAATTGTGTGTAAAAAAAAAAAAAATCAAACAATTGTCATTTACAGAGATATTTCTCCCACCCAGCATCGGTATGTGTAAAAATACAATCCAAAACACATTATACTACTTTTGAGTACGGCAATACCACATGTGTGCCACTTTTTTGCAGCCTAACTGCGCTAAGGGGCCCAAAGTCCAATGAGCACCTTTAGGCTTTACAGGGGTGCTTACAAATTAGCACCCCCCAAAATGCGAGGACAGTAAACACACCCCACAAATGACCCCATTTTGGAAAGTAGACACTTCACGGTATTCAGAGAGGGGTATGGTGAGTCCGTGGCAGAGTTAAATTTTTTTTTTTGTCACAAGTTAGCAGAAATGGAAATTTTTTTTTTTTTCTTGTCACAAACTGTCATTTTCCGCTAACTTGTGACAAAAAATAATATCTTCTATGAACTCACTATGCCTCTGAGTGAATAATTTGGGATGTCTTCTTTCCAAAATGGGGTCATTTGGGGGGTATTTATACTATCCTGGAATTCTAGCCCCTCATGAAACATGTCAGGTGGTCAGAGAAGTCAGAGATGCTTGAAAATGCGAAAATTCACTTTTTGCACCATAGTTTGTAAACGCTATAACTTTTACCCAAACCAATAAATATAGGCTGAATGGTTTTTTTTTTTTTTTATCAAAAACATGTTTTTCCACATTTTTCGTGCTGCATGTATACAGAAAATTTACTTTATTTGAAAAATGTCAGCACAGAAAGTTAAAAAAATCTTTTTGACAAAATTCATGTTTTTTTTTTGATGAATATAGTAAAAAGTAAAAATCGCAGCAGCAATCAAATAGCACCAAAAGAAAGCTTTATTAGTGACAAGAAAAGGAGCCAACATTCATTTAGGTGGTAGGTTGTATGAGCGAGCAATGAACCGCGAAAGCTGCAGTGGTCTGAATGGAAAAAAAGGCTCTGGTCCTTAACCACTTAAGGACCAGGCCTTTCTGCAGTGATCGGTGCTGCGTGGGCTCTCCAGCCCGCAGCACCGATCAGGATTTAGCCTTGGCGATCAGACTTCCCCCCCCCCCTTTTTTCCCCACTAGGGGGATGTCCTGCTGGGGGGGTCTGATCGCCGCCGGCTGTTTTTGATCTGCGGGGGGGACTCTTCAAAGCCCCCCTCCGCAGCGTTTTTGGCACTCCCTCCTTCCCCTTACCTCCCTCTCCCTCCAGCGGCTGCGCAGGACGGATTTCCGTCCTGAGCATTGAAGGATAGGCTTCAGCCTATCATATGCCGGCGATCCCCGGCCAATCAGAGGCCGGGGATCGCCGATCTACGTCACGGCGCTGCTGCGCAGCAGCGCCGTGTGATGTAAACAGCGGGGATTTCTTCCCCGCCTGTTTACAGTTCGCTGGCGAGCCGCGATTGGCGGCTCTCCGGATGTTCACGGAGACAGCCTCCGTTTCCATGCTATACCACTAACGACCCGCCGATGCCTATGGGCGTTAGGCGGTCGTTATTTAAGGGGGGTAAAGCCTACGGTCCTCAAGTGGTTAAGTGGTTGCCTGAACCTGGCAACCTATACTTGTGAGTGTATTTCTATTTGCTGCTACCTTGGCATTCCTTTATCATCAATAATACACTATTGGGGGCTCTCGATTGGGGGTAAA
This sequence comes from Hyperolius riggenbachi, assembly GCF_040937935.1. Classification (NCBI taxonomy): domain Eukaryota; kingdom Metazoa; phylum Chordata; class Amphibia; order Anura; family Hyperoliidae; genus Hyperolius; species Hyperolius riggenbachi. Next base: position 306,818,062 of record NC_090651.1, read on the forward strand.
GCCCGCGGTCCTCAAGTGGTTAAGCCTTTTCAACAATAGAGAAAAATGTAGACGCGTTAAGTAATCTAAAACAAAAGTCATACAAAGAAAATACTCAGCACACAGCAAAGTCATAAAACTGATAATCTTTACGCACTTCACCTCCAAGGGTTTTTCCCCTTTAAAAAACCTGAGCAATTTTCACCTGTCAGCACTCCTTCCATTTATTGCCTATAACTATTACTACTTATCACAACAAAACAATCTATATCTTGTTTTTTTTCACCACCAATTAGGCTTTCTTTAGGGAGTATTTTTTGCTAATAATTATTTTAACCTAAATGTGTTTTAACAGGAAAAATAAGAAAAAAGGAAAAAATGCATTATTTCTCAGTTTGCGGCCATTATAGTTCTAAAATAATAAATGCTACCGTAATTAAAACCCCCACATTTTCTTTACTCATTTGTCCGGGTTATTGCAAAGTTTAACATTTTTTCTTAGTATAATGTATGGCGCCAATATTTTATTTGGAAATAAAGGTGCATTTTTTTCAGCTTTGCGTCCATCACTAACTACAAGCCCATAATTTATTAAGGAACAGTAATATACCCTCTTGACATAAAGTTCAGTCCCTAAGGTAGCTATTTATGTATTTTTTTAATTGTAGATTATTTTTTACAAACATTTTTGGGGGGAACTATTGGGGAGTGTGGGAGGTAAGGGGCTAATTTTGAATGTAAAAAAAGTCTGTTAGTAAAAAAATAAGTTTTTTTAGATGTAGTTTTACTATTTGGCCACAAGATGTCCTCACACATAACTTCCCTATGAGTAGTATTATTATGCAAACAGGAAGCAATGCATGGACGTGTAAGTATCGGCTTTTGTATGGCGACGGTCATTTACACGGGGACTTAGAACAATGAATGTGATCTCCTGGCTAATGCTCGGCAATTGCGGTAATGAGTGCGGGAGCACATGGGGGGGGGGGGGGGGTGGCGAGTGGGAGTGCGAGGCAGGGAGGGAGGGAAGTAGTGGTTACGTCTCTGCAAAGAGATATAGGATTTTGCAGGGATGTAGTTACTCATCCCGGGGGAGGGGGAGTGGTTAAAGCCCAACCTTTTATGGTGTTAGTGAACTTATATTTAAATGGTTTAAAACTATTTAAACATGAGGCTCTGACCAATAGTGTACTATGTTTGCATTACTGATTTTAGTTTTTTCTTAAGCCTTTTGCACCCAAATTGCACCTTCTGGTGGCCAAGGGAGATTTCATATTTTTTTTTGCATTCCACAACAAAAACACACGTTACATTTAAGAACTTTTAAACTATACATTTTGTAAAAGCTTGGAACATACAGAATTGAAATATAGTAGTGCTGATTTAGAACACCACATGAATATTGGATAAAGATGTACTTAATGAGTACACTAAGGGCTTGATTCACTAACTGGCGCTAAGCCGGTTAGTGTGCCTTATCACTTAGTGGGCGCAAACTATGGCACTAAGTAGTTTGCGCCCACACATTAGTCTTAGTACCGCTCACTGAGCGCGCACCACGGATGCACCTATATTAGTGCGCGGTGCGACGATAACGTCGCACCCACTACCCCTTGATAACGGCGCATCGGCTGACCCTGAAACGGCACAATAATGCGCCACTTCGGGGGCACCCGATGCGCCGTTAAAGAGACTCCGTAACAAAAATTTCATCCGGTTTTCTTCCATCCTACAAGTTCCAAAATCTATTCTAATGTGCTCTGGCTTACTACAGCACGTTCTACTATCACCATCTCTGTAATAAATCAACTTATCTCTCTCTTGTCAGACTTGTCAGCCTGTGTTTGGAAGGCTGCCAAGTTCTTCAGTGTTGTGGTTCTGTGATGCATCTCCCCCCTCCTGGCCCCTCTCTGCACACTGCCTGTGTGTTGTTTAGATTAGGGCAGCTTCTCTCTGCTCTATTATCTTTTACAAGCTGGATAAATCCTCCTCTGAGCTGGCTGGGCTTTCACATACTAAGGGATTACATACAGGTAGAGCTGTCTGCACTCTGCAGGAAGAAACAGCCTGACACTTTAGTGGAAGATAGCTGCAGAGGGAAAGAAACACACAAATGATCTCTTGAGATTAAAAAGGAAGGGTGTATACAGCCTGCTTGTGTATGGATGTATTTTCTATGTGTGGACATACTGTACATCAACCTACTTCCTGTTTTAGTGGCCATTTTGTTTGTTTATAAACAAACTTTTTAAAACTGTTTTTTAACCACTTTTAATGCGGCGAGGAGCGGCGAAATTGTGACAGAGGGTAATAGGAGATGTCCCCTAACGCACTGGTATGTTTACTTTTGTGCGATTTTAACAATACAGATTCTCTTTAAGGGGCAGCGGGTACGACGGTATCGTTGCACCGCGCACTAATATAGGCGCACCCGTGCTGTGCGCGCAGTAAGCGGGGCTGCGCGCAAAGTAGCTTTGCACGCACTAGGGGTAACACTTTGCGCCGGTTAGTGAATCAAGCCCTAAAACCCTTACGGTTTCTTACAAAAAAATGTTTTTCTAAATTCTCATTAAATATAAGATGGGAGACTGTGCTTAAAATATAAATTTGAAACTATAAAATGGTGTGCAGATTCATCATGGTAAAAAAAGATGATAAGATACGCAAAACCACAAATAGATAAGGTATGGTAATACCTAAAAAGGGAACCAAACTTAGAACTTCCTCTCTGCTTTAAAAGATTAGCCCCAGCATGATAACCTTAAAGGTGAACCAGAGACTAAGTACCCTTATGTACTTTCCCATATATATCAGTGGGAACATTAGAGAAAACACATACCCTGCTCTATTTCATTCTTCACTGCTTAGCCTGCTTGTTATCAGCCCTGATAAAATCCCTGACTGAGCATTCAGTCTGGCTTTGCTCACTCAGTCTGTCTTCTTTGATGTCTTTTCAAGCCCAAGCCTGCCCCCTTCTGGTTCTGCTATAATGACTGAGTTATAATGATTCCTGAGCAAAGCCAGACTGAATGCTCAGTCGGGGATTTTATCAGGGCTGATAACAAGCAGGCTGAGCAGTGGAGAATGAAACAGAGATCAGGGTAGGTGTTATCTCTAATGTTCCCACTGGATATACTGTATATTGTAAAATACATGAGGGTGCTTCATCTCTGGTTCACTTTAAGGGGAAAAATGCCTTCAATACAATTTGTGGAAATCCTGAAAAAATTACGTTTTACTAGGTTTCACTTTTTGCAGAAGGTACTGAAAGGTTAAGTCTCAGTACTTACTAAATTGAGACCTGTCTCCACAGAGCTCTCCTACAGTCTATGCACAGCTGCTGATAAAAACTAATTAGACAGGTTTAACTGCCTAAAAAAAAACAACACAGAACACAGAGAAGTTATTTTTTTCAGCAACTATACGTGGAATACAGGCTTTTCATTGCGTGCTGTGTAAGAGTTTGGATCCGCTTTAACAAAATTCCCATACATAGGAGAATTGTAAGCAGAAAAAAAAATGGGGGGGGGTTTCAACTTACCTGGGTCTTCTATCGGCCCCTCACAGACATCCTGTGCCTGCGCTGGGACAGAACAATCCTCAGGTCCCCCACCGTGGCTTACTTCTTTTTTGCAACATACACTGGTTGATTCCAGCCAGCGATCGAATTAATAGATCGGCCACAAATCAATGCACGATCGATCGATTTGTGTCCGATTTCAATCGATTTGATCTATCTGACAGGGTGCAAAATCTAGGTCAATCTGCTGCAGGCAGCAGATCGATGGCCCATACAGTTGCATTGGATCTAATGGTGCAATAATAATTAAGAACAGATTTCCAATAGATTTCAGAGTGAAATCTATTGAAAATCAATCTAGTGTGTGGCACACATTAGATAGATTCCTGTCAGATTCGACTTGACAGGCATATGACAAATCTATCTGATGGTCGAATCTGCTGCAAATCTATCAGTGCATGGCCACCTTAAATGTCGTGTGCCACTGCACCCTGGCAACGCGCATCCTCGCTCCCCCTCACGTCACTGGGAGAGTCCTGCACAGGCAACGGGGAGGAGTAGAAACGATCAAATGTAAGAAAACAGGATCTGCAGCAATTGATAGAGGTGATCAGGTGGTTAGGTTAGTGTTAAAGAGCCTAATCTTGTTGCCTTGGAGATGATTTTATGTTTTTATACTGGACAGATCTGAACAAAAGTTGAATTTCTGGGAAGGTCACAAGGGCCCGGGCCTTGGGCGGTTGTAGCCCAAAGGGCACCTGGACATAAAAGAGGGGCTGCTGCATATGAAAGAGGAGGCTGAAAATGGGGAGCAACACATGATAAAGGGAAACTGATGCTCAAAGGAGCTATTCATGAAAGAAAGGTGCTGAAGTACATGGATGATACATATGGAAAAGGGGCTGCACATGGCATGGGAGGGGCACAACTGCACAGGAAAGGGGAGCCACAACATATTTGGCCTAGGAGCTTATTTATATAAGGCCAGACTGGCATAATTACTTAGGTTTTCCAATGGTGTCTAGCATGGAGAATTGTAATAAATTAGTTTCTCTGTGTACTTTATTGTAAGAAGTTTTGAATCAGAGTGATACCATTTATTGGCTAACTTAGAGATGGATAAACAGTGAGCTTTCGACTTATAAAAAGCCTTCGTCGGACTGGTTCCTGACCAAAACTGAAAAACACAGCTTATATACACTGACATACAAAGGAGAAACATTCTTTGCAAACATAAATGTAATTAGATGCCTTAACTGTTACTGAGGAGGCTTTCCCAGGCAGGCCCGCCATCAGGGGGGGACATCCGTGACTCCCGTCACGGGCCCGGGCCTGCAGGGGGGCCCCATCCCCGCCGCGGCCCTAGCGGGTGCCGCCCGACCGCCGCTCAACCTCCCCTGGCTGCTGCTCCCTCCCTCCATCCCTCTAGCCGCCGCCGCCGCGTCAGACCCCGATCAGGCGGCGACAATAGTGCGGGCGCTAGGACCCAGCGCCTGCACTGATATGCGGAAGTGACGTCACTTCCGCATATAGAGCGGGTGCGTCCAGCGCCCGCTCTTACTGGTCGGGTCGCCGCTGATCTTGAGGTCTGACGCTGCTGGCAGCCTGGCAAGGTAGGGGAAGCAGCGGCGGCGGCTGGGGGGGGCCTCCCTGTCACTCACTCACTAGCTTAAAGGGCCTCCCTGTCACTCACTCCCTAGCTAAAGGGCCTCCCTGTCACTCACTCACTGCCTAATGGGGCTCCCTGTCACTCACTCACTAGCTAAAGGGCCTCCCTGTCACTCACTCACTCACTAGCTAAAGGGCCTCCCTGTCACTCACTCACTAGCTAAAGGGGCTCCCTGTCACTCACTCACTAGCTAAAGGGGCTCCTTGTCACTCACTCACTAGCTAAAGGGGCTCCCTGTCACTCACTCACTAGCTAAAGGGCCTCCCTGTCACTCACTCACTAGCTAAAGGGCCTCCCTGTCACTCACTCACTAGCTAAAGGGGCTCCCTGTCACTCACTCACTAGCTAAAGGGGCTCCCTGTCACTCACTCACTAGCTAAAGGGGCTCCCTGTCACTCACTCACTTGCTAAAGGGCCTCCCTGTCACTCACTCACTAGCTAAAGGTGCTCCCTGTCACTCACTCACTAGCTAAAGGTGCTCCCTGTCACTCACTCACTAGCTAAAGGGGCTCCCTGTCACTCACTCACTAGCTAAAGGGGCTCCCTGTCACTCACTCACTAGCTAAAGGGGCTCCCTGTCACTCACTCACTAGCTAAAGGGGCTCCCTGTCACTCACTCACTAGCTAAAGGGGCTCCCTGTCACTCACTCACTAGCTAAAGGGCCTCTCTGTCACTCACTCACTAGCTAAAGGGGCTCCCTGTCACTCACTCACTAGCTAAAGGGGCTCCCTGTCACTCACTCACTAGCTAAAGGGGCTCCCTGTCACTCACTCACTAGCTAAAGGGGCTCCCTGTCACTCACTCACTAGCTAAAGGGGCTCCCTGTCACTCATTAACTAGCTAAAGGGCCTCCCTGTCACTCACTCACTCACTCCCTAAAGGGGCTCCCTGTCACTCACTCACTACCTAAAAGGGCTCCATGTCACTCACTACCTAACCTGGGGGTCCCTGTCAGAATCCAGGTGAGAGGTGTCTACCATAATAAGGGGGCATTCTGCCTATTTGTGTGAAATGCTGTCTATTTATGTGCCTCATGACTGCTGAATTTGTCTTGTTGGGGGCCTAATGATTGAATTTTTACTTGTTGGGGGCCTCGTGATTTGTTGGAAGCCTCATTGCCTCAAGATTGCTGAATTTGTCTTGTTGGGGGCCTCATGATTTGTTGGGGCCTCATGATTGCTGAATTTGTCTTGTTGGGGGTCTCACGATTGCTGAATTTGTCTTGTTGGGGGCCTCATGATTGCTGAATTTGTCTTGTTGGGGGCCTCATGATTGCTGAATTTGTCTTGTTGGGGGCCTCATGATTGCTGAATTTGTCTTGTTGGGGGTCACATGATTGCTGAATTTGTCTTGTTGGGGGCCTCATGATTGCTGAATTTGTCTTGTTGGGGGCCTCATGATTGCTGAATTTGTCTTGTTGGGGGCCTCATGATTGCTGAATTTGTCTTGTTGGGGGTCACATGATTGCTAACTGCGAGACTATGGGAAAAGCTGAATCATTACCATATGAGACAATAGCATTAAACCTACTTTTTTAGCTTTTTTAAACAGAAAATAAAACTGGGAGGTTCTAAAAAAATGATGGAGCACTTCCTCCTTCCGGCTTGAAGGAGGAAGTGCTCGACATCGAGGCTTGCAACGCGTCCATTCAGAAACTTGCACCTCGTTGAAATGCTGGGCGGAGAACGGCGGTCTGGGTAATTAACCCCGCCGCATCTAGCCGCTCAGCTGTGGCAATTAGAGCTAACTTGAATCACGAGTATCCACTGTGGTTATTCGTGATTAATTTGTGGACAGCAAGCCTCCAACTAGCTCTGCCAACATGTAATGGCTACGCACATTTCTCAGTTTGGGGCGGGGGGGCCCGGACTGATGATTTGTGAGGGGCCCCAAAATTTCTGATGGCGGCCCTGTTCCCAGGCATCCTATCTAAATTGATAAGATCAATAGAATCCTCAACATGACATAAAGCAGACTCTGGTAATGGGGAGACATTGTAAATTCCGAATTCAAATGGTAACTGGCCTGGTTACATGCACCATTAATTCTAAGCTTAAAGGGATACTGTAGGGGGGTTGGGGGAAAATGAGTTGAACTTACCCGGGGCTTCTAATGGTCCCCCACAGACATCCTGTACTCGCGCAGCCACTTACCGATGCTCTGGCCCTGCCTCTGGGTCACTTCTGGAATTTCAGACTTTAAAGTCGGAAAACCACTGCGCCTGTGTTGCCGTATCCTCGCTCCCACTAATGTCACCAGGAGCATACTGCGCAGTCCCAGTATGGTCTGTGTCTGCGCAGTATGCTCCTGGTGACATCTGCGGGAGCGAGGACACGGCAACGCAGGCGCAGTGGTTTTCCGACTTTAAAGTCTGAAATACCAGAAGTGAACCGGAGGCGGGGCCGGAGCATCGGTGAGTGGCTGCGCCAACACAGGATGTCTGCGGGGGACCGTTAGAAGCCCCGGGTAAGTTCAACTCATTTTCCCCTGACCCCCCTACAGTATTCCTTTAAGAGAATTGTGGCATTTAAAGCCAGCACCTGAAGGCAAATAAAATGAACTAGCCGTCCCGCGTCGTAGCATACGCCGCATCTTCTATCTATCTAATAGAGTACGTGCCTCAACCTTGAAGCAAGAAGAATAAAGGTGGGTACACACATCAGATAAAAGTCTTTGGAAAAATGAAAGATCACAGACCAATTTTATCCCCTTCCATGTAGTATCAGAGCCACACCTACACAGTCTATTCTATTGAGCTGCACTCCCCATTAGATAGAAATATTTGCAAGATGCTGCACACAAAGTTGCTGTACACATTCAAAAGATCATTATCTGCAAAAGATCCGTTCCTGCAAAAGATCAGTACCTACAAAATACATTCATAGTCTATATTTCCATGCGGATTATTGTGGACATTTTTCCGCATAAGGGCATAAGGATCCGCATACAATGAATTTTCGATGCTGGTCGAAAACACAAATATTTCTGAAGATTTTCGTGAAAATTCGCCAAAAAACGAAAACAGGATTTTCGATGCGAAAATGACTTAGGGGAAAATTCGCAAGCAACACTGCTACATGCTACATTAGCACTATCCAGGAGCGCCACAGGGAGGATTCCCAATCAGGGATGCTCAAATTCGGCTTTAGGAGATATCCGGATTTTTTGCTATCCGGATATCTCCCAGTAATGCTGTGCGGGCTGGGCGGGGGAGTCAAGCTTACCTCTCTGACGTCTTCTTCGGTCGTCCCTCAGCGCCTCCTACGATGCGGTCCAAGCGGCCGTCACCTGATTACAAACACTTCCTCCTTCCGGGTTGAAGGAGGAAGTGTTTGTAATCACGTGACGCGCATGGAGCGCATCGTGGGAGGCGCCGAGGGACGACCGAAGAAGACGTCAGAGAGGTAAGCTTGACTCCCCCGCCCAGCCCGCACAGCATTACTGGGAGATATCCGGATAGCAAAAATCTGGATATCTCCCGAAGCTGAATTTGAGCATCCCTATTCCCAATGCCCCCTTTTTATACAACCGGAGGGACCGCAGGAACCACAGCGGCACCCCAGAGGGGGAGGCTAGGTGCTGCAGGCGACCCCCCCCCCCCAAGCGCGGCCAGCACCAGGGAGAGCCGTCTGCACCCGCCTCCCAATATTAAAAACAGGCACTTACCTTAACGTCCATTGCGTTCTGCTACATGCACATTAAGTTTCTCATGGAAAGCATTTTGTGCAGTTTGTATCCTTTGGAGGCAGGTGGTGGATGGCTTGCTCCGGTGGTGTGAGCCCTGGAGTGAGTTGTCTGCACCTGTCCTCCCCCCCCCCCCCCTGGAGTGCTGTATGTGAGCCAGCCCTGAGCTCTAAAGCTCGGGGTGACCCATGCTTCACTCCTTTCTCATGTGGTGCCCCCAAGAGCGTTGGTGGGTGGTGGGTGGTGGGTGTGGACGGCTCTCCCCGACGCTGGCCACGCTTGGGGGGGGGGGTCGCCTGCGCCTCCCCCTCCGGGGTGTCGCTGTGGTTCCCAGGCAGTGAGAGAGCCTGGGACCCTGTGGTCCTCCCGGTTGTATAAAAGGGGGGCATTGGGAATCCTCCCCGTGGCGCTCCTGGATAGTGCTAATGTAGCATGTAGCAGCGTTGCTTGTGAATTTTCGCCTCGAAAATCCCGTTTTCGTTTTTTGGCGAATTTTCACGAAAATCTTCAGAAATATTTGTGTTTTTGACCAGCATCAAAAATTCATTGTATGCGGATGCTTATGCCCTTATGCGGAAAAATGTCCACAATAATCCGCATGGAAATTCAATCTATGCGGACGTTTATTCGGAAAAATGCCCGCAATAATGCGCAAGAAACTTCTCTGAATGCAGGCGCTAATGCCCTTATGTGGAAAATGTCCGCAATCATACGCAAGTAATGCGAAAATGACTGGCCGTAGGCGAAAATTAACGTGAAAAAATGAGATGGAAAATTTGCCTGTCAAAACGAAATTAGGCGAAAATTCGGTAAAAATTTATCGAAACAAATTTTTGCATTTTCGCTCATCACTGGCATGTAGCAGGGTGACTGCTTTGCAGTATTGGTTTTTTGACCCTGCATAGTTTGGCATGCAAAAGCAAATGCATATTTGCATGAGCATTGCCTCATGAATAGCCAATTAGGCCAGATTTGCAAAGCCAGACTTGCTAGGGTATGCCTCTTTTCCACGGACAGTTGATAGGCAGTAACATGCCTCTCAAACTCTTACAACTGCTCACTACTGCCTGGTAACAGCTTGTTTCTGCCTGGTATCTGCTCACTGCTGCTTGGTAACTGCTCGCGGCTGCCTGGTAACTGCTCGCGGCTGCCTGGTAACTGCTCGCGGCTGCCTGGTAACTGCTCGCGGCTGCCTGGTAACTGCTCGCGGCTGCCTGGTAACTGCTCGCGGCTGCCTGGTAACTGCTCGCGGCTGCCTGGTAACTGCTCGCGGCTGCCTGGTAACTGCTCGCTGCTGCCTGGTAACTGCTCGCTGCTGCCTGGTAACTGCTCGCTGCTGCCTGGTAACTGCTTGCTGCTGCCTGGTAACTGCTTGCTGCTGCCTGGTAACTGCTTGCTGCTGCCTGGTAACTGCTTGCTGCTGCCTGGTAACTGCTTGCTGCTGCCTGGTAACTGCTTGCTGCTGCCTGGTAACTGCTTGCTGCTGCCTGGTAACTGCTTGCTGAGCACACAGCTCAACAGTCCGTGGAAAAGAAGCCTAAAACTTGGTGATTGAGCACGCATACATTTTCTCATGCAAAGTACTTCTTCTTCTTGCTCGAAGGTTGAGGCACTTACTCTATTATATATATAGATAGTGACAGTGAATTCCATCTTACACAGCATATGGCCCAAAAATTCATCTTACACAGCATATGGCACAAAAATCCATCTTACACTTTATTGTAGGAGCAGGAATGAAAGGAAATTGGGTAGCTGTTCAATGGGTTCATTTTCAGTTCAGCACTTTTATGGTGTCATGTTAAAATATATTTTAAACACAGTTTAAAATAAACTAAACAACGCTACTTTATTTGGCTGTAATTCTAAGTTACAGGCAGGGCAGTAAAAGAAGAATTCTAAATGGCGTTTGCAGATTAATGTGCTGAACATTCCTCTTTGCTTTATAAAATAAACATGTTTATGTCACGTGAAGTAATAAGTACTCTAAATATTCCCATATTCAATTAAAGAGAACATAAAATACTTACCTAAGGAGAAGAGAGGGAAGCCTCTGGTTCCTCCAGAAACTTCAGATACCATCCTCCGGACCTCTGACACTGCCCGGGACCCTCTTACACACCATGCTCCTCTTCATGCACAAGTGCATCCGTACTGCACCACCATGACCTCCACCCAGAGGAAAGCCCAGCAGAGACTATTCTATCCTGTGCCAACTGAGAAAGTTTGGTATGGCCTAGGAGCTCCTGAATAGCTTCTACTCCGCCACAATTGAATCTGGCCTCTGGTCTTCCACCCTGGTCTGGTGTGCTGGCTCCTCAACCAATGACAGGCACAAACTACAGAGGGTTATTAGATTAGTTAAGAGGATCATTAGGAAACTCCTCCCTCTGGACCTTCTCTACAGCTCCAGAGTACTGAATATTGCCAACGATCGCTTACACCCGTGCCACTGCTTCTCCAGTCGGCTCCCATCAGGCTGGAGGTTTCAGTCCATCTCCACCAGGACCCCAAGGCATAGGAACATCTTTTCCCCCTCAGCTGTCAAACTCCGGAACTCTCTGCTTTGCCGTGTTCTGCATGTTGTATGGTTTTTTATTTTTGTACGTGTGGTCATTCTGGGTGACTCTGCTGTATTTGTGAATTGTTACTCTGATCCTCGTACTTAAGCCCTGTAAATGCCAAGTCCAAGCATGACAGTCGTGTTTGCAGAATAAAAATGATTCTGATTCTGTTCAGTAGCATGAAGCTGCTCGTGCAGGAGCGGCATAGGCTTACTGTGCAGGAGGAGCAGCGTGCTCACGCAGGAGAAGTGCAGCTGTGCTCGGGCCTGAAGAAGACTACAATTGTTGAGCTTGGAATCTGACAAGAGCTTGTTGGATTCTTTTGTGGGGTCTTGCGCTCAGCAATGGTTGACCAGAGGATGGCGTGGGAAGCCTCTACAGGATTCAGAGGCTATTACAACATTGGCTGTAAAGACCACCAAGGCAGATGGAGTTGGAATATATTCATTATTAACATATTAGTGTCAGGAGATCAGGAGCTTTCTTGGGCAGGCGAGTGCAGGTTGTTCTTCCTACATGTGAATATTCGTTACATTTCTGGTGTTTCCACCACTTATACAGTTACATATTACAGACAAGGGTAATATACCGTCATACAGCACAACTAGTAGGAGGTGCAAAGCAAAGGCAATGTACAGCAATACAATCATAGGTTAGGAGAGAGGTTTCTTGAAGTCTAATGACACAATGGCATGAGACTAAGCTGAATATGAGCTGGAAATGGTGCCTTGACTGGGTATAAGAGAATGAGACACTATAAATTGCTGCCAGTGCCTGAACCATCACGCCTACAACTGCTGTGACATATCCCAGTGATGAAAACAAGCATAATGCAGCTGTCCGCAGTTATCTACAGAATGATCACGTAGAGCAATATAGCACTCCAAGGCAAAAATAAACTGTTTGAACAGTAGATCATGCAATGAATATTTTAAGAGCTCAAAGATGACTCAGCTCTCCATTGCAAGCTCAGAATCGGACAAGTAAAGTCTGAAATGAACTTTGCATTTCATGAAAACGTAACATTGAGTCTGAGATTAGTGGTGTAACTACAATTCATAGGGCCCCCCAGCAAAACTTTGATGGGCCCCCCCAATGTTCACACCCTTTCCATTGCCTCCCCTTGCTGCCCTACACAGCCTGGGGTTGTAAAACACGTGTGGCCATCATGATCTTCACACTCATAACAAGTGTAGCCACAAAAATACCTGATCTGAAGTATAGTCCCCTGTATGGGAGGAATGGAGGGTTGGTAGTTGGGGCCCCCTACAGCTCTGGACCCCTTGCTATCGCATGGACTGCTCCCCTCTAGTTACACCGCATCTGAGATCCCTATTGGAACTCCAATTCAGCTCATCATACTGAAAGACCCACCTGTAAAGCTGACCATACGCTTAGACGGTCAAATGATGTGGCAGAACAATCTACTCCTCTCTCATCACCAGGAAGGATTCAGAGAGGAATCAATTCCTACCACACACAGTGCATCAATTTTCAATCGATTCCAACAGGAATCTAAAGATCTCAACTTTAGAATAGGAATAAGAGGGAAACGGCACAAACTTGTTTTCAGTAAAATACTGTACATTGGGCCTTCACAGAGCTTTTCTAATAACCACTTAAGCTCTCAGTCGTTTTCACTTTATGCAACCGAGCAATGTTCACCTCCCATTCATTCGCCTATAACTTTATCACTACTTATCACAATGAACTGATCTATATCTTGTTTTTTCCGCCACCAATTATGCTTTCTTTGGGGGGGGGGGGTACATTTTGCTAAGAGCTACCTCACTGTAAATGCATTTTGACAGTAAGAATAAGAAAAAACGGAAACAATTATTTCTCAGTTTTCGGCCATTATAGTTTTAAAATAATACATGCCTCCATAATTAAAACCCACGTATTGTAATTTCCCATTTGTCACGGTTATTTCACCGTTTAAATTATGTCCCTATCACAATGTATGGTGACAATATTTTATTTGGAAATAAAAGAGCATTTTTCCCGTTTTGCATCCATCACTATTTACAAGCTTATAAAAAAAAAATATAGAAATATTTCATCTTTACATAGATATTTAAATAGTTTAGACCCTTAGGTAAATATTTATGTGTTTTTTTTTTAAATTGTAATTATTTTTTTTAATTAAACATTTTATGTGGGTATTTTTGGGAGGGGGGGAAGGAAATAGTGTTTTATTTAGGGAAAAATTTGTGTAGTGTAATTTTTTTTACTTTTAGATGTAGTTTTACTCTTTGGCCACAAGATGGCAACCTCGAGTTTGTTTACATGATGTCACTCTAAGCGTACATTGTTGTTGAGGGATATAGCTTCAGAAAAAGCGTAGCTTCCGAGAGAAGCAGTCCCTTCAGCGGGGGAGAGGAATCCGTGATCGGGCACCATAGCCCGATACATTGATTCCTGGGCTACCGAATCTGCGGCCGGGAGTGCGCGTGCACGCGCGCGATCAGCCACGGGAGCGCGCGTGGGCGCGCCTGTCCTTGACGTTTTCCTACGTCAAGGAGGACAAAGTGGTTAAATTATCTCACCTTAGTTATTAACTCACAATTTACCTCTCCTTATCTAACTTAACTCATGGTTTAGCTGTCCTTATTTGACAAAACTCATGGTTTAGCTGTCCTTATCTATTTATCTCATGAATTATCTCTCCTTATTGGCTTATCTCATGCATTAGCACTCCTCATTAACCTCCCTGGCGTTCTATTAAGATCGCCAGGGCGGCTGCAGGAGGGTTTTTTGTAAATAAAAAAATAAACTATTTCATGCAGCCAACTGAAAGTTGGCTGCATGAAAGCCCACTAGAGGGCGCTCAGTATGCGCACTTCTGATCGCGAGCGGAGTGACATCATAGACGTCAGCCGACGTCCTGACGTCAGCCGCCTCCGATCCAGCCCTTAGCGCTGGCCGGAACTGTTTGTTCCGGCTGCGCTGGGCTCGGGCGGCTGGTAGGACCCTCTTTCGCCGCTGCGGCGGCGATCAGGTAGCACACGTGGCTGGCAAAGTGCCGGCTGTGTGTGGTGCTTTTTATTTGATAGAAATCGTCCCAGCGGGGCCTGAGAAATCCTCCTGCGCAGGTTAGCCCGAGGTGAAAAATAAGTAACCTTTGTGAATCATCCCCTTTTTGTTTATGGGTAATATCCTACACTATGTGGGTTGGCAAATGGTTAAACTGATTACCTGGGTTTGGATCATCTGACCCAGCATGTGCTGCTTTCAATTATTTATAGTTCAGCAATGGATTGTAGTTTAAAGCTGTATAAATATTTGTTTAATCCCTAATAACAAGCAGTGGCCAGATTCTTCCACTGTAACTGGCCTTGTAATTATTAAAAAGTATTTAAAAGTTTTCTTTTGGAGGTATGGTCATGCATGTGATCATGAATTTGCATATTTGGGAGTGATGCATCATGGGAAACCACAGTTGCTCACTTAAAGCTGAATTATAGCTGTTTTAATGCAAAATTATATTTTGAGATGCGTTTTAGCAAGAGGGCTTTTGGTTTCTTTTAGCCCTTTATATTTTCCTAGTGGTTCTGGGTCTCCATAAGCTATCTTGGGTATTCTGTATTTAAGTAGATAAAAGACTAAGCTACACCTGAATTAACTGCACCACCTGGGGGGTTCTAGAGGCACAAAATGCCAACCTAGATGAAGGGGTGGACAATGTCACTTCTTGCATTAGCTTTTGTGAGAAGACACGATTTCTAAAAAAGATCTTCAGAATCTTCCCTAACAACAAATCCTGGTTTAGCAACATGCTACGTCTGCTATAAAAACTGAAAGAGGAAGTACACAGGACTTTTACACTAGAGTACAGGAGGTCCAGAAACGCATACATCAAAAAAGGGCGTCAGGAAAAAAGGGCGCGTGGTGTAAACGATAAGCATATTATCGTTTATAAAAATATTGTGTAGAATTTCGTTTACAAATAGTGTTTTAAGCATGTATAAATCATTAAATAATGTGTATGAAATCGGCAATTCTTAAAACGTTAATCTTCCCTGTTTCTAAACTGAAACTTATAATTACGTTTGTTAAAAAAACAGTATTATTTGTTTAAACATTATAATTACATATTGTTATGAATAATCTTGATTTATCGTTTATTATAATAAAATGTGAAAATATTGTTTATAACAATGATATTAATATAAGTACATTCATAATAACTGTTGATTAGTATTAAAATTGTACTAAAACTATACCTAACCCTACTCTCACACAGAACCCTCCCTGTACCTATCCCTAACCCCCTGGTGGTGCCTAAACCTAAGAACCCCTGGGGGTGCCTAAACCTAAGACCCCCCTGGGGGTGCCTAAACCTAAGACCCCCCTGGTGGTGCCTAAACCTAAGACCCCCTATGGATAATAATGTTTTACAAACATTATTTAAATTTTTTTATTTACATTTTTTATTATTTTTTTTGGGTGGATAATAATGTTTTAGAAATGCTTTACAAATAGTGATTGTAAAAAATATATTGCAATTTACGTTACGTACTGATCGCTTTATTTTGTGAATAATAATGTTTTACAAACAGTAAGGGTTAAAATGTTAAATAAGGTTTTACTTAAATAGGATAAATATGTTTAGTATTTTTATAAACGTTATTCATTACGGGCTCATTTTCTAAACGTAAATCACCACAAGCACAGTTATAAAACATTAAAAATCTCCGGGCGCCGTTTGTAAAACGTTAATCTCCGGCGCCCTTTTTTCCCTGTTCGGCGCCCATTAAACGATATTTATAATGGGAGTGAATGGGGCACCCTTTTTGTCCACTTGTCTCATGCGCCCAAATCTGCTGCTTCCCCAGAAACACCTTAAACCAAGAGCCAAGTGTTGTGTTCATAACCAAACTCGCATGTAACTGCCAGCTGTCTCAATGCTACCATATAGTGTACTGTGGATTCATCAGCATACTTGCCATACTTTTGGAACTTGTATTTGTCTGCAACCACATTTACATTAGGAGAAAAGAAGTTCTTTCAAGCAATAAGGGCTGAAGCATTAGGTTTCATCTGCTACCTTTGAAGCGTAGAATATACACTGTCCTTCTGCTCCCAGGCAGTGAATTAACAAAGCTTTCTGGCATCAAGTATGGTAAGTCATTTTCCTGTAATGCAAGTAGGCAATTGTCAAATGTCCAAACCCAGGCAGTGAAGTACATTTTAGGCTCACCCAGGTGTTGAAGGAAACATGGAGGTGGTTCAGGGAGCACAAGACATTTTCACACATGGATTGGCCACCACAGAGTCCTAACCTTAACCTCATCGAGAATCTTTTGGATGTGCAGGAGAAGAATTTGCACAGCTGTCCAACTCTACCACTGCCTCTACAAGTTCTTGGCGGAAAATGAACGGAGCTCTGGATAGAGATAATAGTTGTGACATTGCAGAAGGTCATCTAAACAATGCCACAGTGAATGCATATCATAATGCAAGCTAAAGGCGGTCCAACAAAATATGGGTGTCACCTTTTTTTGGTAGGATGGAGGGGGGGGGGGGGGGGATATCAGGTAGTGTATATGTGTGTTGGGGGAGGGGGGTGGACAGGCAGTGTATGTTTGTTCGTCAGACAAAGCTATGTACAAATGCTAAATGGAACTTGCGTATAAAAATAATATGACTTTCAGCTGTTCTTTACTTGTTAAAAGCTAGTTGACATATTTCAAAAACATACTAGTATCTAAGCCACGTGTCAAACTCCAGAGCTGGAGGGCCAGATCCATGCTAGTGTTCAGGATGGACTGAGAAAGAGAGGAATGTGTTCTACCTGATGGACCACACCTTTCCTGATTCAGACCCAGCAATTCATTTGAGCAGTGTCAAAAATGCAGGAGGACCTCGGCCCTTGTAGTATTGGTTTGACATCCCTGATCTAATAGGACTGGTGGTGATGGCAATTGTTACTTGCCTGGTGAAGGCGATGTGGGAACACACTTGGCAAATTCTATGAGGTCTATAATAAGAATATGAGGAAAGGGTATGGACCCTTGATTTAGAATATTTACGTTGGATAGTGTACTGGTTAAAGGCCACTAGGACGTATACTAGGACGTACACATCTAAGCCAATGATTCATTCTGACCTGGTTCTATGGGTGAATTCACTTTCATTTCCCTATGTTGATTAAGCCTTTGTCATGCTAGGTAGCACTGATTCATTCAAGAAATAAACCCAGGGCTTTACTTTGGTGGGAACATTTTCTAAAGTCTGTAACTGGATCCATTTCCCTGTATATAGCATACAGTATATAATATAGCAAGTGAATCACACAATAGGTTGTCTTTCTTGTCTGAGCCCTGAAATATGAATAGCTGGAAGAGAAGGTTTACACTGAGGTTTATATGTTCAGTGCTGTATGAAACAAAGAGGCATGTGCCTAGGAAGAATATATCTGGTTACCCTGTGTGGTCCTCACCTACAGCAGCCCTTAATGCTGTACTTTTTTGTAATGTAATCCTTTGATTACTACAGATAAGCTGGTTCTTGGTAAGACTGGGCAGCATGGTGGAGTAGTGGTTTGAATCCCAGCCGGGGCACTATGTGCACGGAGTTTGTATGTTCTCTCCGTATATGTATTTATTTTTATATATATTTACATATATTATACCAATGCAACCTATTTCTGAGCCTTCTGTCTCTGGCCCACAGCTGTATGCTCCATCCCCTATTGGCTGATGAAGCGGGGCCACACCTGCGAAACGCATTTCTTTGTTCTCTTTGGAGTGTATAAAAATAATTTTGCTTGCGGATATAATATCAACCTGTTTTAGGTCTGCTTGAAGGAGGTAAGTCCACCACTGCCTCCCCCATTTTTAAAAAAGTTTTAGATACTTTTATTCTTCTGTTCATTTCTGTCCACCCATGGCGGAAGGGTGCGAACTCCTTGTTTCTAGATATACAGAAAGCAACTATTTAATCCTGAGTGGGGACAGGTCTAATCTATCTACCCACCTGCATCTACAGTGGTTGCCTTAGTGGTAACCCAGGTTTGTGAGTATAACTTTACATGCTTGCCTTTCATTACCCACATCAATCCAGTACATACTGCACTATATTGGGCTCTCGGTGTTCTATCTCATTTTCCTGTTGCAAATACAGAGAGGTTAATTGGCTTCCCCCTAAAATTGGTCCTAGACTACTATATATACACACACTACACAATACAGACAGACATACGACTATGGTAGGGATTAGATTGTGAGCCCCTCTGAGGGACAGGACAATATACTCTGTACAGTGCTGCGGAAGATGTCAGTGCTCTATGAATACTAAATATAATAATAAGACTGTACATGTCAGCAGCAGCTGTTCCCCCAAAACACCTCATCTTATCATGGCTGTCAAAGGGTTAATCCAAGCGTATGGTGGAATGAGCTTCCGCATAATAAAGAGGAAAGGTGCAGAATCAGGTTCACCAGAGCTGGAGGAGATAAGCAAACATGAACTTCCCATAGAACTATTAGGGATGATCAATGATATGCAAATACTTCTGAGTTTATGCAAATGTATGTACATTTGTATGCATATATATGCAGCTTGAAAATGGACCAATCAAGTCCCACCCAGGTTGAATGGTCCATTTTCAAGCTGCATATATTTTCATACATTTGCATAAACTCAGAAGTATTTGCATAACATTGATCATCCCTAGTGACTATTGCGCTTACCACTAGCGTCCTTGAGAGACTTGGGATTGCAAAGAATCATGCCAGAAACTAGCAGGGGCTGACAGACCAAATGTCAAACACATGCAGGGCAGGATTTCTGGAAAGGCCACAATGGCCCGGGCCTTGGGTGGCTGCAATTCAAGGGGGCACCTGAACCTGAAGGAGGGGTTGCTGCATATGCTGCAAATTGGGAGCAACACTGGAAAAAGGGAAAACTATTATGCCCAAGGGAGGTGTTCATAAAAAAAGAGGATCTACATGCATGGATGATACACATGGAAGAGGTGGCTGTGGCACATGAAAGGGGAGCCCCAACATACCTGGCCCTGAACACATTATAAAGGGCCTCTATGCCCGAACCGTCTTGCTGAATAAAGCAAATAAGGACATTTTTTCTGAAAGGTTGGACTCCAGTTCTTTATTGGAATGTTGACAACTGAATTTCCTAATACTGTCTAAAGTTTGAAAGTAACCTGTAAACTGATTGTGTAGGAACAGTTCTGCCACAGCCAGCTACAGGATCCAAGAAAAACACCACAAACATTACTACCGGTAATTGTCGTGCATACTTAAAACCAGGCAGAAGGCAACACCCAGGACAGGCATTGAAAAACAGATAATGACCTCCTCTGCCGAGAATCTAGGGAGTGTACAGCATCACCCTGATTCCCCCTCGGTAAGCAATCCGCCTGGTGATTCAATTCGACTGAGTGCTGACAGATGGCATTGTTCTCCCCACTCACCTTGGTCCCCCAACCGTGCTCCACTCTATCAGTCCTCCTCTAAGGCCACATACACACATCAGACTATAGTCTTTGGAAAATGAAAGATCACAGACCAATCTTACCACCCTTCATGTAGTATGAGAGCCATACCTTCCC
Source organism: Hyperolius riggenbachi (assembly GCF_040937935.1). Taxonomy (NCBI): domain Eukaryota; kingdom Metazoa; phylum Chordata; class Amphibia; order Anura; family Hyperoliidae; genus Hyperolius; species Hyperolius riggenbachi. The sequence goes on from NC_090651.1 coordinate 306,838,057, forward strand.
AGTCTTTTCTATGGAGCTGAACTCTCCATCAGAAAAAATCTTTGCAAGATGCTGCACACACAGATGCTGTACAGACACAAAAGATCAGTAGCTGCAAAAGATCTGTTCCTGCCAAAAATCCATTCCTGCAAATTGCAATGATAGTCTATGAGATCTGCAGATCATACACACATGATTTAACTGACATTTATCTGCAGATCAGATCCACCAGGATGGATTTTCAGATCTGCAGATCTGCAGATGAATGTCAGTTAAATCATGTGTGTATGATGATCTGCAGATCTCATAGACTATCATTGCAATTTGCAGGAATGGATTTTTGGCAGGAACAGATCTTTTGCAGATACTGATCTTTTGTGTCTGTACAGCATCTGTGTGTGCAGCATCTTGCCAAGATTTTTTCCTGATGTGGAGTTCAGCTCCATAGAAAAGACTGTGTAGAGTATGGCTCTTATACTACAGGAAGGGTGGTAAGATTGGTCTGTGATCTTTCATTTTCCAAAGACTATGGTCTGATGTGTGTATGTGGCCTTACAGTTATGCAAAGCAATGGAACATGCTGCTAGCCTGCAGGCATCTGTGCAGCCTCAGCCTCACATGTCACCCAGCAGGGATTGGGACTCTGTACAGTCTCAGCCCCACACTGTCACCTGAGGGATCGAGTCATGATCCCTGCTGGATGGCATGCATCATGTGTGTTTCCAAGGCTTAAAGAGACACTGAAGCGAGAATAATTCTTGCTTCAGAGCTCATAGTTAGCAGGGGCACGTGTGCCCCTGCTAAAACGCCGATATCCCGCGGCTAAACGGGGGTCTCTTCACCCCCAACCCCCCTCCCCTGCAAAATCAACGACTAAATTGGTCGTAAATTTTGCTCTTCCTGGAGGCAGGGCTAACGGCTGCAGCCCTGCCTCTCAGCGCATCAGACGCGCATCGCCGCCTCTCCCCCACCCCTCTAAGTGAAGAAAGAATGAGAGGGGCGGGGGAGAGGCGGAGATACGCGTCTGATAAAGACGCGCGGGAGGCAGGGCTGCGGCGGTTAGCCCTGCCCCAATGCGGAAGAGATTCCGCGATGTACGGAGGGGATTTAGGGGTGAAGGGACCCCCGTTAAGCCGCGGGATAGCGGCGTTTTAGCAGGGGCACACATGCCCCTGCTAACTATGAGGTCTGAAGCGAGATTTATTCTCGCTTCAGACTCTCTTTAAGGAGTGGGTGAATAATAACTAGCTAAAACTAAATGCTGACAAAACCAAGGATCTTGTTATGCGCTCGACAGAAAAGCAGCTCCAGTACCAGCCAACCCCACTAAGGATAGGAAGCTCATACCTGAACAACTCAGACTTGGTGTGCAGCCTGGGTGTACTGATTAATGGGGAATTAAACTTCAGCAATCAAATCTCAGCTGTTGTGAAAAGCAGAGTTAGTACCTGCTAACGATGTTTTCAACAATCCTTCAGGGCAAAGGTGAGACGTAGCTCCTCCCAGGAACAGGAACAGACAGCACTTCCCCTATAAAAAAGTCACATGGTTAGTCCACCCTCAGTGCGTTTAGCCAAGTACCCGACAGGTGAACATTCCACTAACCCATAACCGTGCAACTATCAGACACAGACAATTAACACCCGGGTGGGATCGTTGCCCTGAAGGATTGTTGAAAACATCGTTAGCAGGTACTAACTCTGCTTTTTCCCCACAATCCTTCAGGGCAAAGGTGAGACGATTAACAAGTAATACAACCTCAGGGTGGGACCAATGCTTGGAGAACCTTTCTACCAACCGCCTGGTCGTGTGCAGACAATGCATCAATTCGGTAAGGACAGATGAACGTAGAAAAGCTTGACCACGTTGCTGCCTTACATATTTGCTCAGGCGAAGCCCCTGCATTATTAGCCCAAGAAGCTGCCCTAGCTCTAGTAGAATGCGCTTTAAATGAAGCAGGAGCCTCACTTCCCATAACTCTGAAAGCTTCTATAATAGCTAACCTAATCCAATTAGCTATAGTAGATTTAGAAGCTCTCTGACCTACAGTTTTCCCTGAAATAAAACAGATAAGGAATCGGTCTTCCAGACATCTGCAGCTCTGTTTAAGTATTCCAGAACACATCTTCTAACATCTAATGAGTGAAAAATCCTCTCTTTTCCACAACTTGGATTCACAGAGGGTAGGCAAAATAATATCCTGCGACCTGTGAAACCTAGACCTAACTTTTGGACAAAAGTTTGGATCCGTCTGTAATACTAACCTATCCTGAAAATAAGGACTTTTCATAGACAAGGCCTGTAGCTCACTAACCCTTCTGGCTGTAGTGATGGCTACTAAAAATACCGTCTTTAATGTAAGAAATTTAAAAGAACTGTCCCCTAGCGGCTCAAAAGGACCTTTGGACAGCCCCTCTAATACTAACGATAAATCCCAAGGAGAAACGTATGGCTTGTAAACTGGCAGTTTCCTAGATAGAGCCTTCCGAAATCTCAGTATTGGAGAGGAAGACAAGGGGATACCTGAAAAAGCAGATAAGGTAGCAATCTGCACCTTAAGCGTACTCACAAATATTTTTATCCCAACCGTCCTGGAGAAACCAGGACTGCTGGGACTGACAAGCTATCAAACTTAGAGCCAGATAACCAAAGATGGAAAGTCTTCCAGTATTTCAGATAGATCCTCCTAGTAACTTCCTTACAGCTAGTAACAAATGTAGAGGCTGCCTTCTCAGATACTCCCAACTTTTTGAGTAAGGCTAATTTAAGATCCAGACTAACAGATTAAATTTTCCTGGATGCGGATGCCACAGGTTCCCTTGTAGCAGTAGATCCGGCCTGCAAGGAAGTCTCCAAGGGTCTTCTGATGCTAACCTGAGAGCTGAAAACCAGCTCCTTCTCGGGTCACCAAGGTGCTATCAAAATCATCCAATTTTGACAACCTCTCCATTTGCTGATGACCGCGGGAATCAAATTGAGAGGAGGAAATGCATACAGAAGTGGAAAGTTCTACTCTTGAATGAATGCATTCACCCCCCTGCTTTGATCTCTTGGATTGAGAGAGAAACAAGTCTGAATCTGGGTATTGTCTTCTGTTGCAAACAGATCGATTGACGGTGTTCCCCATCGTTTTATGATGTCTGCGAAAAAACACCTCCTTGTTTAGAGACCATTCTGATGACAGAATCCTGCTTCTGTTCAGTTTGTCTGCATGTATATTGAGTGTTCCCTTGAGATGAACAGCTCTCAAGGATGACACATTCTTTTCTGCCCAAGACAAGATGTCCTCCGCTTCCTCCTGCAACAACAGGAATCGCGTGCCTCTGTTTGTTGATAAACGCTACTGCCGTAACGTTGTTCGACTGGATCAGAACATTGGACTGCAACAGTATCGATTGCACCTGAAATAAAGCCAGCCTTACTACTGTTAATTCCTTTCAATTGGATAACCTTTGAGACTGATTTTGTCCATTTCCCCTGAAAGGCTCTGTGAGCTATATGAGCTCCTCAGCCCCAGGCGCTTGCATCCGTAGTTATTACGTTGTCTACAGGCCCCTTCCAAGGCCTGCCCTTCATAAGGTAGGATTCCTCCAACCACCGTTGCAGAGACACACAGTTTGAGGGATTTTGACTTTGAAATCTAATGTTTGTGGATGACCGTCCCAATTTTCTAGGAGGAACCTCTGTATCTTCCTGATATGCGCTAATGCCCAGGGAACTGCCACCATCGTGGATGACATTAACCCAAACACCGACAAAATCGTTCTTAGGGAAACTTTGTCTTCCCCTTGTAATGATTTCACTGCCAAACTTATCTTCAGAATCTTCTTGGGAGGAAGGAAAATCATCTGTTTTACTGAATCCACTAGCATGCCAAGAAACTGAGTTCTCTGACTTGGAATTAGAGAGGACTTCTCCAGGTTGATGATCCAACCTAGGGATCGGAGATGTTCCGATACCAGATTCAAATGGATTTTCAGCTGTTTTGCTGAACTTCCTAGAATAAGCAAGTCGTCTAAATACGGAATGATTAAAATCGATTGTTCCCTTAACGGAATTAATGCTTCTCCCAGAATTTTTGTGAACATTCTTGGGGCAGAAGTGATCCCAAACAGGAGGCAAACAAACTGGTAGTGTTCTACCATCCCATTTATTCTCACTGCAAAACTTAAGAATTTTTGTGATTTTTGGTGAATCGGCATATGCCAATATGCATCTCTTAGATCCAGAGATGCCATAAAGGCCTCTGGAAACAATAACTCCCTTACTGATTCCATCCGAAAATTTTTCATAAACCGACTCAGGTTTGTTAGGTGCAGAATCAGGCACAGGATGAATTCCATTACCTTGTACAGCTCCACGGAATATGTTGGCGCTTTAAAAATCAATAATAATAATAATAATAATAATAATTCTTCTGTCTTAGCATGTTCTGCAATATGCTCAAAATCTCTGGAACCAGAGTGGGATCTCTTAGGGCCTTTGAGATCACAAATCTTGATGGTGGAGGAAGGGCAAACTATTTGGAAACCAAACATTATTGTCTGGCGAATAAATGGATTTTTTGACACTTTTGCCCACCTAAGAGAAAGTATCTTAGCCTTCCCCCCACCGCCTGACACGAGTCATTGGGATTCTGACTGGGACTCGAGCTTTAGACTTAAAGCCCCCTTTCCTGGACTTGTCAAAAGTCCACCTCCTGCCTTTACTTTGATCCTTAGAGGCATCCTTTTGATCACTCCTTGGCTTACGAAAAATATTGCTACCACAGTCTTCTGTTTCTTAAGCAAAACTTTATTTTTATTCAATGTTTTTTCCAAAGCTGAATCCAGTTCTGGACCAAACAACAATTCACCTGAAAAAAGGGACACCACACAGCCTGTTTTTGGATGAGATATTACCATCCCATATTTTAAGCCACAAGGCTCTAATAGAAACAGAGCAATGGACCTGGCAGTAAACCTAATTGCTTCAGCAGAAGCATTTGATAAATATGCAGCAGTTTAAATGAAAATAGCAATAGAATTAAACAATTGCAAAACAGGTGCACCAGCCAGTATGTTAGCTTTGAGCTGATTAATCCACAGCTCCAAAGTTGTGGCCACACATGTAGAGGTAAAAGCCGGCCTAAACATAGCCGCACTAGCCTCCCAAGACCTTTTCAAATAAACATCCACCTTTTAATTAAGTGGATCCTTCAGCTTTGTATAATTGATTATGAATAAACAAAACAGCTACCACATCCTCAATACAGAATTTAAACTTTGAAACAGATTCAGATTCTATTTCTCTAGTGTCTGAAACTATCAACTTCAGTCACAGATACTCCAGATACAGCAACCTGAGAAGTGGATGGATTAGCATTCAATAATGAGGACTTAATTGATTCCAATGAAGCATTAATCACCTCTCTAAAGGATTCAATGTATCCTGAACAGAGTGACCCGGCTCCTCCCCTACAACCCTCTGTATGCACAACTGACAGTCTTTGCATAGGGCAACATAAAATTGCACAAAGGCCATGTTTTATCATTAGGAGGATGCCTGTGCTTATCTGCAGCAGCAGCAGCAGATTTAGCAGAAGCCTTAGTATTGGCATAAACAACAACACAACAAGGCATGTAACTCTGCTCACACATATAGCACAATCAGCCCAGAAAGAGAAACCATTATCTCACCTTTTGGGCGGCCTGGTTGCTCTCAATCCTCTCAGCGTCTGACATGCTTCCAGCTGACACATCCAGCGCAGGACAAACTCTCTCTGAGCAACAGTGCTACAGGCCCGCGCAGCTTCCCCTTGAAACATACCTGGCCTGCCGCGAATGGATGAGTGGCGGCCCGGAAGCTGCAGAGAGAGTAATGAGCCGGCACTACAAATTGTTACTTTCGGCATACCCGCCGGAAAGTACGCATCCGGACGCGGCCAAGCGTCCTAATGGCCGCAATGCGCTCCACGCTGCACATGGCCGCCGGCTTACCTCCGTCCTGCTCACTCCGCCGCAAGGCCGCCAAGGGGAACCCACGCCTTCCACTCTTGCTCTCCCTGGAAGCGGGAGAGAAAGGTAGGCAAACCCCAGGAAAGCTCCAGCCTGGGGCGCATGGCCAGACTGCCTCAGTACCACAGTCTCAGCCACCCAGAGAGATCCACCTGCAGCCCAGCACACAGGCTTCACCCAAAGTGGAGATGCCAACCTGCCTGGACGCAGGAACAAACAGCACTGAGGGTGGACTAACCATGTGACTTTTTTATAGGGGAAGTGCTGTCTGTTCCTGTTCCTGGGAGGAGCTATGTCTCACCTTTGCCCTGAAGGATTGTGGGGAAAAAATTCCTTCTTTGACCTAAGGAATATTGCAAGGATTAAACACCTCTTAAATTCAGCAGATCTTTCGACCCTAGTTCATGTCTTCATTACATTACGGCTGGACTATTGCAATGTTCTCTATACAGGACCTCCAAAGACCTGCACCACCTGCAGCTAGTACAGAATGCCGCTGCAAGGGTGTGAACAAGCCAATCCCGCCATTGCCACATAACACCAACCTTTGCTCACTCCACTGGCTACCGATAAAATAGAGAATTCTGTTTAGGATTGTCTTATCGACATTGTGCAATAATTTAAATCTGGGCCCTGGCTACCTGAAAGACTTGTTGCAACTGCGTCACACCACCCACAATCTTAGATCAAAAGGATCTAATAACTTGGTCACCCCCCATGGGAGGACTGGGACCTTTTGGCCTGGAGGGAAAACACAAACTAGAGGCCTGTTTTCACAGCAGCCCCAGCCCAAATGACATCACACACGTGCCTCACTTGCTATATGCACTGGTACTGGGGGGGGGGGGGGGGCACACAATACATTTTGAGTTACAACAGCCAGGGTTTCCGTCACGTTCATCATTCGTGATTATCACATGTGATCGACCACATTGGCCCGAGATTTCCCAGCATCTCAGATGCATTCAACCAATTGAAATCAGTCAAATCTTCAATTGGGCATGCTTGTGGCGGCACAGATTTTCCACCAGTTCGATAATTATCAAAACGGTTGGTGGATCGGCCATCTGGTTGAGAGATGTATGGCCATTTTAATACCCCAAGGCTCATCCCCCCCCACACACTGATGTCCTCCCCTTCACCACCATCTCTACTAATCCCTCAAGTATGCCCTCTTCCATCTCTGATACCCCCTCCCCCTTTACCAGACCACCATCTCCCTCAGACACACTATAGGCCACATACATTCTCAGTAATGAGAGGTGGAAAAGCCAGTATGATTCAATCATAGTGAAAGAATCTTTCAGTAAAAATTGATGCATGTATGGCCAGCTTAAGATTAGGGTTACTAATAACAAGATTGGTGTGAATTAATATGGGGGGTAAGATGGAGGGACAAAGTAGAGAATGAAAGAGGAGAGAAAAGGGCAGAGGCAGAGAGGGGAGAAAAGCTGAAAGAGGGAAAAAGATATTTGCCTGGGTTGCACTTATTTAGCTTTCCTGTATGACAAGAAGACGCAGCCAGCCAACACTAGGGGAAGGGGGGAAACAAAGTTGAATGAGAGAGAGAGAGAGAGAGAGAGAGACACACAGAATAGCCTGGGATGGAGCAGAGAGCTTATTTGTATTGCAGTCCCATATCACACAGAGGCTACTTGCCTGTAATATAATGCCTGTTCCTGCCAATCTCTCACACAATTCTGCAAGCAGCCCTCCTGTAGTCTAGGGACTTCCTAAAACTTTTCAACCTAGACAATACCTTACCTAGCTGTGCGCATGCACTCATTTTAACAGTGGTGAGAGACCAGACAGATTTTTTCCCAATGGACCCTGCAGGCAAGCCTCTGATCTGCATCATGCTGTGTATATTTACCAGCTTGCTCGCCCTCTAATTGCTCTGTAATTGGGCATTTCCCTCAGACAGCCTAGTGGTTCACATTGCCTTATACAAAAACATGAATGCACCAGGTACTGTACCAGCTCTAAATCATTGAGGCTGCATTTCTACTTGTGCGGTGCGAATCGCCACGGTAAAAAATTCGCATGCGGGTCTATGCAAATTTCCATGCGAATTTTCATGCGAATTCGCATGGATGATGATGTGTGCGAATTTAACCACGGCAGGGCTGGTGTGCTTTTCCATTGTTTCTATGCTAATTCGCATGAAAATTCGCATACCCAAACCTCATGCGAATTTCCTATTAAATACATTGTGTGCGATTCGCATAGCGGTATGCGGTATGCAAATTCTGATGGCTCTGCCATGAGAATTTTTTCTGCACAGAAAAACGCAAAGGAATCCTGACAAGTGGAAACAGTCCCATTCACTTGTATTGCTATGCGAATTTGCATGCGAATTCGCGATAGTAGAAATGGGTCCTCAATGAGAGGCAGCCTGGGGGGTAAATCTTCCCCCTTTCCAGTCCTTCCCTGTCAACCCTAGAGTTCACCTCAAAACCTTTGAAACCAGAGCCTTCTGCCATGCAGCCCCAACACTTATTTATTTTATTTATTGTATTTATAAAGCGCCAACATATTACACAGCGCTGACACTTTGGAACTCCCTGTCACACCCAATCAGAACATCTCCATCCCTGGAAGCATTTAAAGGGAACCCAAAGTAAGAGTGATATGGAGGCTTCCATATTTATTTCCTTTTAAACAATACTAGTTGCCTGGCAGCCCTGCTGTTTTATTCGACTGTAGTAATGTCTGGCTGTCTGCATTATAGCAGAAACAAGCATGCAGCTAATCTTGCCAGTTCTGACAATATTGTCAGAAACACCTGGGGCTCGCTTCACAAAAGGGTGCTAAACTTTGCGCATGCAAACTTTTTCTTTAGGCATGCTAAGGGGCTTTTCCCAGGCGTGCTAACACTTAGCACCCTTTTGTGAATCAAGCCCCTGATCTGCTGCATGCTTGTTCAGGGTCTATGGCTAAAAGTATCAGATGCAGAGGATCAGCAGCACAGCCAGGCAACTGGCATTGCTTAAAGGGAAATAAATATGGCAGCCTCTACATCACGTTGACCTCGGGTTCACTTTAAGTCCAAACTGAATATCCACCTGTTTCCTCTGGCATTAATGAACACCTGACTATTTCCTCTGTAACACAGTCCAGCCTGCAACCTTGTATTTATCTGAGACATATCTATGCCCTTTGAGTCCTATGGGAGAAAAGCGCTTTACAAATGTTATGGTTTTGTATATTGTAAGCTAGTTGCAATAACACCGGTCTCTAGTTGTCATCAAAAACAATGATAATCTCAGCTAAGCTAAAGCTTTCATTTGTGTTGAACATATTTGTTAGGTTAAATTAGTGCTGTTAAAGGTAAACTTTAGGGCCCATTCACACTGGGGATCGCAAAACGCTAGCATTTTGTGGCAGCGATTTTTCACGTTTTGCATGTACATTTTTGCGATTTTTAGCATTTTATTTACATTGCAATCGTTCAAAAATCATGAAAAAATTTTGCATGTATCGCATTTGCTTTTACCGTGAATCACCGGCGATTGCATCAGTGAAATCACTGCTATATACACATAACACTAGCGCTTTTGCGATCGCCAGCGATTAGCGGTAAACGCCCGCTAATCTCCCCAGTGTGAATGGGCCCTTAGAGACTCCTTCAGTTTCCCATACAATGTAAACATAGGGGCCCCAGGCCTGAACTCAGTACTTGATCATTGCTTGTACTCTATCACGACTTTCCCAGGACTAAGGGATTTGAGGTTAGGAGTCTATTGCTACTGAAGAGCCAGAAAAACAAAAATACAGAAAGAGGTTGTATCGGAGTTGCACACGGAGTGAGCCATTGGACAATAGAAGGTGACTCCCATTTCACTACCAGCAATTGTATCTGGCTCCAGTAATTAGAAACAACATATCACTTGCACACACTTGGCCAAGTATATGGGCCACAGGGCTACACTGAGGCTGTTTTGTAACTTGCAGTACAAGCAGAAAACAATGAGAATTCCACAGCCAAGCACATATATATAGCAACAGGTAAACTGATAGCTGACTTTATGTGTGAGTAATAAAGCAGTCTCTTTTATGTAGCTCTTGGCTAACCTATCTAGAAGCAAAGGGGTTGTCATTATTTAGTAGTGTATAATAGAGGTGTGTCCCAACAGAAATGTAATACTGCAAAGTTAAGATAGTGTTATGTAACACATAATCATCATACTGAATTGTTCAATTGTTTTACTGCCCTAAACATTATCGTTATCATTTTCATATCCTTGTTGTGTGGCAGGGATTCGGGGCTGGTTCTAGCTCCAATGGGGCCCTAGAACAAAAATAACTTGTGGGCCCCCTGATGCTCCCTCCCCCCCCCTCCCCCATCTATAGGGCAGCACAGTGGCATAGTGGTTAGCATGCTCGCCTTGCAGCACTGGTTCCCTGCCAGTGCATATTCACAGAGTTTGTATGTTCTCCCCGTGTATGCGTGGGTTTCCTCCAGGCACTCCAGTTTCCTCCCATACCCCAAAAATATACAGATACGTTAATTTGCTTCCCTCTAAATTGACCCTAGACTACGATACATACACTACACCCTACGTACATAGAAATAGGACTATGGTTGAGATTAGATTGTGAGCCCCTCTGAGGAACAGTTAAGAGACAAGACCGCACAGCGGAATAATAATAGTGTAGATAGCTAGATGTGCCCCCCTTCCTGGATTAGGCAGCCTCCCACAGTATAGCTAGTGTGTCCCCAAGATTAGGTACTCTTCCCCTCCAGTATAGGTAGATAGTTGTGCACCCCAGGATTAGGTATCCTTATAACATAATAGCTAGCTAGATGAGCCCCCCAGGAGTAGGTATCCCCCCTCCCAGTATAGACAGCTGGATGTGCCCCCAGGATCAAGGGCTGAGAGGCACAACTCACCTGTTAATGTTGCTGAGAAGTTCAGAAAGTCTTGTTAACTTCACACAGTCACAGCATCTCCGCTCGGACTCCTCCAGCGGTGCAGTACGGAGTGGCGCCACAAAAGGGCAGCAGAGAGAAGATGCTGTTCTCTGTAAATTGGAAAAAACTTTATGAACTTCCTACGTTGACTGGTGAGTTGCACTGCACGTCGCTATGCAAATGGGGGCGAGGGGACTTGGAGGGGCCCTGAAATCTTCCTCTGCCTGCTTCCTCACCTCCACCACCCACACCACACACAACGTGGGACCCAGCTGCCGGCCAAATCAAATTTGTAATAGATGCTGGTGGCCCCTAAGGACTCTGGGGCCTGGGGGCAATTGCCCCCCTTGCCTTAATTGTAGTGCCAGCCCTGCAGGGATATTTTCTTGCTGCCATTTGTTGCTTAGTTCACACATGTGATGAGACAGTGAGTACAAATACTCTCATAACAGCACACCATGGTCTGTCTCTATAGCCGTCATTGGTTAGGAGGCAGCTGTAGTCACCTTAAAGAGGGATTATTTTCCGAAAAAATTCAGAATAATCATTGCCGGCAAGAGTCTCTCTCTGTCTGTGTCTTCACTACTCCCCCCTCCTGTTCTGCTGAAGTGACTCAGCTGTTGCCAAGGCGAGGTGTCTGTTCAGCAGAAGGAGGGATGAGGGGCAAAGTGAAGACACGGGCAGAGAGTAACCAGAGATAAACAAGCCTGTACTGCTCTTTGTAGTGAAAGTAAAGGTTTTTTACACACAGGGAATGCTTGGTAATGTTTTCAAATGTTCTTTTATGTACCTAATGCCTGGTACACACAATGCAATTTCCTGTCAGATCAATGGCTGGAATACATAATTTCCGACAGATTTTGATTCCTGACCATTTTTCTGATCGATTTTCCAATCATTTCTGTACAAAATCGATCAGAAAAAAGATCAAAAAGCAGACTGGACCTGTTGTAAATTAGTGATACGACCCGACGATCTGTAAGGATATTGCCTAGGTGTGTACCAGGTATTAGAGTAGTTACTAAAATGTTACTATTGGGAGTATAATCTCACTTTAAAAAGAGAATCTGTATATATATCTCATATATGCCCACACATACTAATGTACTAATGTGTGTGTGTGTGTGTGTGTGTGTGTGTGTGTGTGTGTGTGTGTGTGTGTGTGTGTGTGTGTGTGTATCTCTCATGTTACAGTATACTATTAGTTTATATTACATAGTGGATTATCTGCACTCCAGTCTGGGATTAGTCACAGTTCTGCATGTGACAGGCCACAGCTCCCTCCCCCCTCAGCCTCAAACTGTCTGTGAGGAATACACAGAGCATGGAGGGGGTGTGCATAACTTGTCCCTGTCACAGCAGAGGCAGCTCCTTCCTTTCTGGGTCGAAAGATTGACAAAGAAAAGAAGATTAGATATATTACAGAGACAGTGCAACTAGAAAAGGCTACAGTAATCCAGACTTCATTAGAACAGGTATAGAAACTTGTAGGATAGAAGCTATAAGGCTGAAAATTTTGTTACAGAGTCTCTTTAAACCACTTATGCGCCGCAAAAATAAAATCACTGCAACCACATGTACACACCTTTATGAATTATGGTGGTAGCCAGCCCAGAGGTACTGCACGTGTGTATGGAATATACCAGATTTTGAGGCCAGTTAACCACCCTCAAAACCATCCGTGTGAACAAGCACTTCCAATCTATCATCCAAGTTTATCAACATATCTGTTCAGTAGAAAGAATACACCATACATATGTGGGGGACATACTGTACATCATATATCAAGACAAGAGAAGGTTAACAGCTTCAGAACACACAGCCTTGCATGGTACAGTGATCACTGTGGCCGTACATAAAGGGTTTCATGGTCACACTATTACCATTCAGCCTTTTCATGCCTTGACTGAGTTTATACTATTTATAAACTTCTGGCACCGGTCATTTCCCACGCCTGTCCACTGACATCATTAATAACTTTTCCCCAGAGGACTGGATGCACAATCACCAGACTTTCCAAACCAAAGCCTTTCTTTTAATAGTTACCTCTTCAAAAAAAGCACAAGTAACAGATTAGAATTCTTTCTTGAATTGTAAAACTCTAATAAGTGAAGTATGGTCCGGTGTTAGTGAGGAACAGAATTGCAGGCATCAAACCAACAAGTGATGATTCCGGTAATATCTTTAATGACTAACTGTACTAACTGTATAATGCATGAAGAAGACAAAGTTTCAAAAGCTTGCAATAAACCACGTACAGTTAGGCCCAGTGCACACCAAAACCGCTAGCAGATCCGCAATACGCTAGCGGTTTTGGGAGCTGATTTCAGAGTGATTCTAGGTATGCTTATGTACACAGATTACACATATTGTTACAGTAAAAGCTGTTACTGAACAGCTTCTGTAAGAAAAACGCCTGTCAAACCGCTCTGAAGTAGCGTTTTTCAGAGCGGTTTGCGTTTTTCCTATACTTTACATTGAGGACGAAACGCTTCTGCAAACCGCAAACGTGCAGCAGGAGGCACGTTTGCGGCTGGGCAAAAACCTCAAACCGCCGGTGTGCACCATCCCATTGCAATACATTAGCCAAGCGTTTTTATAGGCGGATGCGGCCGGCGGATCGCTCCAAAAACCGCTCGGTGTGCACTGGGCCTAAGTCATTAACCTTCTTGGCGGTAACCCCAACTCAGACTCTGGGTGGAAAAAAAGAATCCAGGAGCAGTACTCCCAAGCTTGATGTGGGGTAGCTGACAGGAGGTATAGGGAGAAAGTGCAGCACAGCAAGCATTTCAACTCACCTCCCCGGGGATCCAGACGCTGGCAGCCATTCTTCTTCCAGTCCTCGGAGGCTCTGGATCCCGAAGATGAGATCACCATTTGTCATCATGATGACAGACGGCGATCTCACTATAGGAGTGCAGCGCCACTCGGAGGATGGATGGGAGAATTGCAGCGCTGGATTCCAGGGAGGAGAGTAGGTGCAAGAGCTGTTGCAAATCTGTCTGCGTTATAATTTTTTTTCCTGAAACAGCAGCACCACTCTTGAAGAAATAATTATTTATTATATTATGAGCTTGCAGCTTGACAAAGAAGCATTCGAAACAGCGGGCTGTAGCGGCATCTAAGCCCAGTTTTTTTGGCATGTGATTTTAATTACGTGTTTGAATAAAGAGCTAGTTCTTCAAGAGTGGTGCTGCTGATCTTGGTTTCTTGAATTGGCGACCCTTGGGCATCAGGGTCATATCACCTTTAGCACACTCCTATCTCCATTGGAGTGCTTGGTCTAACACTTTGTAAATAATTTTTTTCCTGGCATGTGAAAAATTGGCACCACATCTAGACCCTAAAATCTGGAAATAATCACACCGCCAGGGAGGTTAAAGGTATAACTGGAATCAACGCTTGTTGGTCTGAAATTCCAAAATTGCTGCCAAGTGTGGTAGATTGTGGCACATTAAAGCCTCATACACACGCTCAACTAAAGTCTTAGGCAAATGACAGATTTCATCTTGAAAGCCAAATGACATGACATGCGACTGAAATCCGGCTTCTTGACCAGTCCGTCCGGCGAATTAACTCACATCATTGTTAAGCAGATATTGTTCAGTTGGCCAATGTCATTTGAATGACATTGTTCTACGTGTCATGCATACTGTCATTTCCGCTTGCACGCACAGTATTTAAATGAGTTGGTCATTTGCAATATTCGTGTAACGGCAAGTCTTTTCAACAATGTTGCCGGTAAAGTTGTTTCTGCAGCCTTGGTAGCCTATTTTTCATGACTTCTGTTGGGCAATTGTACGGATGGAAGACCAATTCCTGGATTTAGTTTTGGACACAAAGGAGATCAGTTAGAGTTTCAGCTGAGTTTCAGCTAAGTTTCATCAGCTGCTATGAGGCAAGGAAACACATGATGTTGTCAGTCTGTCCCCCACAGTCATGCTGGTTTCTTTAAGACCGTAATTGAAGTATCGTAACACAGTCTTGCAGTACAAAACTTGATACAACTCTATTGACACAATTACAAAAATCAACGGTTTCCATAAAACGTTATATCCTTGACCATGAGGTCAATCTTCATGAATAGCAGTATAGCATGTCAACAAAAAGACTTCCATGAGACTGACAAGTTATATGATCTGGTTAAGAATAATGAACAAATATTATTTCAGGCTATTTCAGACTCTCTAGTCAACCTGACACCTGTCCTTATATCTGCCAAGGAAATCAGGTAGGGCGGTACAGGGCAAGTACAATGAGGGCAATGGGGAAATCAGTAGGTAGAGACAGATGTACCACCAGCAATGAAGCTGTGCTGGGTGGGGTACAGTGAATGAGTAGGACAGGGTTGTCATACTTCCCATGCAGGAAATTATATCACTAATTACAGCAATGGCCTTCCGAGTCCCCTGTGACTGGAATGGAGCCTGGGGCCAGGGGAGCCCACTTCTCTTTCCCTTATCCAGTGATCCCCTTTAACCACTTGCTGACCACTCACAGCCGATGGGCGGCGGCAAAGTGGACGCCGAAAGGACCGCAATACGCCATTCGGTGGCGGCTCCTTTGGGCGTGTCGGGGTAGCGATCGCATCACTGGTGACGTGCGCTGCCCATGGCAACAGGCTCCGCCCACCCGGGACATCATCCCGCCGCCCGTTCGTAACTGGTTTGGAGATTGGTTACAAAGAAGCGTTCATAAATGATAATTCGGCAAATTGTATCAATTAGTAGCCACCTTTACTTTAGGGTAACCATATAATCAGATCAATTGATAGAATGATTACATTTTTTTACCATTAAAAAAAAAAAAAAAAAAAAAAGTTATGTCAGGAAGAAGTCGATCAAAAGCTCCAGACACTATTTCAGATATCAGGGGAGTTTATCCAAATTATCCAAATCATCGATCGAATATGTGTTTATGTGTTACACTCACACAAAGTTGCAATGAGATCAGAGTCGAAATGCATGATCAGGAACAGCAAGTCAATCTACAGATGATTGAAAGCAGTCAAAATGACAGCCAATTCCAATGCAAACGACTCAAATTTTCCATCCTGCTTGTTTGACAGAACTCAGAGCGGTATAGATCACTTTTTATCGATTTATCAACCACAAGTGTCTCTGAACCAAATAACACGTACTAACGTGAAAACAATTAGCATGTGCCATGACGACAGCCTGCTATGCATTAGCCTAATCACATAAAGGTAAACAGACACTAAATCACATTTGTACGTTTACTTACAAAAGTAAAGGGATTACATTACCATTACTAAAGAGCACATATGCAGCTGAGTACACAACTTGCTATGAGCCATGCTGTAAAATACATCATACAGGTTTCTCATAGATACAACAGAGCAACCTTTGAGCATGTGTTGTTTACAATGCACATCCAGTTAGTGGCTAGGGCATTGGTTCACCACATTGGTATTGCAGGTACAACTGTATAAAGATCATGTTTGCCTATTGTGGGTCAAACCCCTTGACGCATACACTGCAGTAATGGTGTAATTATGTTTATATAGGATTGGGATTGCGATTGTAAATGTATATTTTATGCTTGTAGAAGATGTGAAGAATCAAGCAAGAAAAGCAAATGCAGCAATCACACAATGGTACCCTATCCAGGGAAATAAAAACATCTAAAAAAAAAAAAAGTACTTCCCCCCCCCCCCCCTCCCCCTGACCCATGAGTCAAACTCATGATCTCATGCTTCACAGGCAGAGGCAATACCTCTGGACCTCTTCAGCTGACTAAAAGTACATTTTTAATACCAAGGTGAAGTAGTCCTTTTATATGCCAGTGAAACTTGAGAAGTTACACGACCCATAACTAAAAAAAAAATCCAGATCTTTGTAAACAGGTGCCGCTGGAGACTCATAAAATAGCCAGAGAAACAGTCCGTTAAGGGAAAAGGAAGTGGGGGGTGGATAGACCACGGCCTCGGAAAATTAATCTATAAAAAGAACAGCCAAGGCCACAGGGATCAAGGAGAAGGGGACAACCTCGAAAAACATGAAGAGCAGTGGAAGAAGAAATTAAAAAGGTGGGAAAACATGGAAAGAGATCAATAGAATAGCAACAAACAGATCTGAATGAAAAGTCTTCACTGATGCCCTGTGCTCCATTGGTAGCTGAAAGGGACACATAAATGACTGTGTGCATAGGGTTGCAATTATTGCGCATTCAAGCAGATTTTATAGCATGATTGTGTCACGGTTTCCAACATTGAACAAAAAATACAGCAGGACAAATTTTTAAATTGCTGAACAACAAGAAAATCACATAGTACTACATTTGCTATGCCATTTTCTTGAGCTCCCATTGTCTCAACCCAAAAGACAATGTTGCAATAATGCAGCACACACTGCGTTTGTGTTTAGGTAAAAATATTATTACACAAGTGGGAAAAGGGGACTGTGTTTACTATGTCAATGATGATGCCCTTATGATGGGTAAATCGTGTCTGATCCAAAAATGTGATCAAAATGCAGCAAGTGGGAAAGGGCCCTTAGTTTCCAAAATATTTTACAAAGTAGGTTATACACCACTTTAAAGCAGCAGGGACAGCCATACTATACCAGAAAAAACAACACATATATAAGTAGCTAAATACTTGTTGTCCACATTTTGATTTAAAGAGAACCTGAACTGAAAATAAAAAGTAAAAATAACCATACACAAGTCATATTTACCTCCCCTGTAATCTACTCAATCTCTTTCGCCTTTCCTTCATCCCATTTGTCCACTGTGATTAATGGAATTCTCTGTCCTCCATTTTAAAAATGACCATTACCCCATAACAGCTTCCTGGGTAGCACACTGTTAAACTGCAATATCACCAACTTGAGCCATAGGGAAACATGGACATTACTTTGCACTTTCAGTTGAAACGGACAGCTGCTGATACATAACTGACAGCAACTAGAATATTTAAATTCTGACAAAATATTGTCAGAACTGAAAGGGATCACTGTAAGATGATAATGCTGAGCTTCTGAGAGGAACTGACGGTGAGGTTAGTATGTAATATTTATTTGCAGCTAAGTCATGTGTATTTTAAATAATTTTACTCAAGTCAGGTACCCTTTAAGTGAATTTTGCATAGTAAATAAATATACCTCTAATTAACACAAACTGCGCCTGCCAGAATCAACTCCAATTGGAAAAGACATAATCTCAAACATACAAAGAACTTTTTCTATGATTAGTGACAGAGTCTTTTAACGAGTATTCGCTATCACAGGTCCTTAGATATCATTCAATGTTGATATGACAGCGCTCCTCTTCTCATCTAGAAGTCAAACAGAAATAAACAACCGCACATAGTGCATTACTGTAATCTCAAACTTTAAAAGTCCCCCAAACGTGCATGCGTGATATAAATGTGCTCCACTCGTGATCCATATAACCCCTCCACACCAGCAGCTCACCAGATGGACACCACCTCACATCCAGGTGGGTCTAGCGCTTAGCCTTAGAGCGGCCAACTCCAATCACAAGGTTCCACACTGCCTTTGTTCACAATCGGATAACTCCGCTTTTAATATATACAGTTCCACATGTAAAAAAAGGGTATAAAAACATACATAGCGTAATACAGTTTGGCTAGAAAAATATGGCCTGCGCAATCTCAGCGCACTCACGTAAGTTTGAGGGTATCAGGCATCTCGGGCATCACAGCCCAACAGTATGTCTCCTCTGCTAGCGGTACCGGCGTCCCGATAAACCTCTCCGCGTGGCAGCCTTATCCCTCACCGTGCGCGTCTCTCCTAATGCCCAGTGACGTCAGCGCTCCTGGTCACGCCCTACGCGTTTCGTCCAATGGACTTATCAGAGCCCCTGATGAGTCCATTGGACGAAACGCGTAGGGCGTGACCAGGAGCGCTGAGGTCACTGGGCATTAGGAGAGACGCGCACGGTGAGGGATAAGGCTGCCACGCGGAGAGGTTTATCGGGACGCCGGTACCGCTAGCAGAGGAGACATACTGTTGGGCTGTGATGCCCGAGATGCCTGATACCCTCAAACTTACGTGAGTGCGCTGAGATTGCGCAGGCCATATTTTTCTAGCCAAACTGTATTACGCTATGTATGTTTTTATACCCTTTTTTTACATGTGGAACTGTATATATTAAAAGCGGAGTTATCCGATTGTGAACAAAGGCAGTGTGGAACCTTGTGATTGGAGTTGGCCGCTCTAAGGCTAAGCGCTAGACCCACCTGGATGTGAGGTGGTGTCCATCTGGTGAGCTGCTGGTGTGGAGGGGTTATATGGATCACGAGTGGAGCACATTTATATCACGCATGCACGTTTGGGGGACTTTTAAAGTTTGAGATTACAGTAATGCACTATGTGCGGTTGTTTATTTCTGTTTGACTTCTAGATGAGAAGAGGAGCGCTGTCATATCAACATTGAATAGTAAATAAATAGAAAACGGTTTCAGGCATTTTCCATCTTTACATTATCTTTTTTTTTCCTGACTGAAGCCAATTCTGATGTCCTTTCCTCCCTTACTATTTTGTTTCTAGGAAATGCACGGTCATATCTAGATTGCTTTGTAAACATATGTGAGCACAGCATAGATTGCATTTCAGCAGCCTCTACAGAAATAGGCTTCTCAGCCTTAGCTTGTCACATTGAACTGTCCTTAGCCATTCAGTGAGGAGCAGGAATGTGGGAGGGGAGATAACAAGCTTCCCTCTCCTCGGCAATGTACCAAATAGAGCCAGGCTGACTGAGATAAGATTTATTGCAACAGAAACATTTATGATTATATTGGAATGCTTGCAATGTATGGCTCAGGTCTGCTTAATAAACAAAGAGCAGTGGGTAAATTGAATTTGATTTTATGGCCGGCAATCCCAGTTTAAAGAAGAACTGTTTTTTTGTTTATGATCCTCCAACCCCCAAAGCTCACAAAAATAGCAATCCTTTTCGAATTTAAAAAAAAGTAAAATACCTTATTTTCATTGTGAAGCCCTTGGCCATGTGACCGTGGCAAGGTTCTTCTCTCTCCTAGCACGGTGGATCTTCTCCTGGAAGGTTAGGCCATGTTTCCACCTCCCCATATACTACTGTAAGAGGCAATGAGCTGCTGGGTTCTTTACTTGTCATACAAGGTTTTGCCTCTCATCTAAACAGTGAGTAGGAGGAGAGGCTAGTCACATGACCATAGGATTCATATTAAAAAGAAAATGATCCTCCAGCGAGGCCAAAGTACAAGTGATCTGGTGACATCATGACAGCCTGCTCAATTTCACAAAACTTCAACTGGTATTTTTCAGGGCAGTGATTCACCAACTGAACTGTAACTGCACTGGCATAAAAAGCAGATATCAAATTACTACACCAGCAATTTGGAGCATGAATATTATGAATGATTACCGTTACATTGTTGAAGGAGTCAAACTATCGTTTTGTGAATTCAGTGAACGTTTGTAACTCAACTACACTCACATGTTCTGCTAGTCCTTTGGTAGAGCCTTTAATTAGCCAACGGCCTTAATATATACCTGGGGCTTCTTCCAGCCCCTTCAGACCTTTGGCTTCCTCACCAGCTTCCCAGGCTGCCTCGATCCTTTCACTGCGTTTGTAGAAAGGACTATAATATGAACATGAAGCACAAAGTCTTGGGACTAGACACTATATTTCTTTAGACGTAGTGTGAAGGCCTTTGATTTAGGCCTTGTGTGGAACACACTTCGCCTTCACTTTTTTCTTGGAACCTTTCTGTAGGGTGTTGACACTTATTACTTCTTATCATACTATATTAATGTTTTGAATTGGAATTTCTTTGTTTGATTTCTTTTTGTAGAAAGTGCTTGCACAGTGGCCTGATGAAGGGCATTATATGCCCGAAACGAGCGTGTCGTTGCCAATTGATTTTTTGCTGAAAGCCTTTTTGTATCAATTATTGAAATTCCTGTGATTATTCATGCAAATAAGGAGCATCCTGCAGAAACCTTTTTTAGAAATGTATATTTGTGTCAATAAAGATTTTTGATATTTTTATACCATAAGATCTTCAAGACTTTTTGCTTCATGTTCATATTATAGTCCTTTCTACAAACGCAGTGAGTTGTTTTGAAGTGAAGTGGATCACATCAAAAAGGACCTAAGGGTTTTTCCAGTCTTTTTTCCTAGATACACAAAAAAAAAAAGATTTTTTTCCCCAATTATAATATTACTGCCTCGATCCTTTGCCAGGGTTCTCTGAAATTTCTCCAGTCATGGTGAACTGCACCTTCGCGACCCCATTGAGCACCCGTCGCCGGGAGCGTACTGTGCCTGCGCATTACTACTGCCCAGGTGCAGAATGCGCCTGTCGATGGGAGCTCAATAATGGCAAACATGCAGCAGAACTGCGCTTGCGACGACTGGCCCAGACTGGAGAAACCCCTAGCAGGGCATTGAGGCTGCCCAGTAGGACGGCAAAGGAGCCAAAGGTCTTAAGGGGGCTGGAGGTAGCAAGGCAGTGGATTCAGAGAGTCGGAGCAATTTTGGGTACATGGAGTCAGTCGGTAGTTTCAAAAACTGAGGATGATTTTTGCACAGACTTAAGATTAGTCACAGATGACGGGGAATTAGACAAGCTAAACTCTAAATACATACAGGGTGCAGACGTGTTTTCCTTCTGTCCTGTGCAAGCGTTCAGATCCACTTTAAAAAGGAAACAAATATGGCAGCCTCCATACGTCTCTTAATCAAGTGTTCTTTAAAGGGGCACTACAGCGAAAAACTGTAAAATTTTAAATATGTGCAAACATATACAAATAAGTACATTTTTTCCAGAGTAAAATAAGCCATAAATTACTTTTCTCTTATGTTGCTGTCACTTACAGTAGGTAGTAGAAATTTGACAGAAGTGACAGGTTTTGGACAAATCCATCTCTTCATAGGGGATTCTCGGGGATATATTTATTTTCAAAGGCACTTAGTGAATGGCAGTTGCTCTGTCCAACTGCCAATAAACTGTGTAGCGAGCAGGGAAGCTGGCCAGCATCATTTTTAAAAATTATTTTTAGGGAATATCTTTATAAAGAATAAAAGCCTTGCTGAGAATCTCCTATGAAGAGATGGACTAGTCCAAAACCTGTCACTTCTGTCAGATTTCTACAACCTACTGTAAGTGACAGCAACATAGGAGAAAAGTAATTTCTGGCTTATTTTACTCTGGAAAAAATGTACTTATTTGTATATATGTTTGCACATATTTTACATTTTACAGTTTTTCGCAGCACCTTTGTCACCCATTTTCCACACCTGCACTAATCCACCGAATGGTGGCAACAAAGTACTATAATCCCATCTGCCAGTTCTTGTGAGAGGACAGCATTTAATAGTCGCATGAAGACAAAGTTTTGCCACTGCACTTTGCAATGTACAAAGCTGAACTGAAATCACTGAGGTTTTATTTTTGCTATTCAAAAAAAGTGGGATTTCCCTTTCATTAAATTAATACCTATTGCCCCATGCAGTCCCAAAGAATTATGCCTGGGAACCCAGAGACAGAGACTGGAAAATCACATGGCTGGGAATAAAGGCAAGCTTGATTTGCTGTATTCTTGCCTGTTAGTTTGATGATCCACAGTCTACACGCCAGCTGAAATCACACAGCAGACTCGTGTTGAACGAGGAGATGACTGACACAAACCTCGTGAGCAGTTCTCTCACTGGTATGAGAACTGGCAACGTGCTGGGGAAATGGTCACACACTAGTTCTTAAACCCCCCTTAATGAATGAGTGACACATTCACCTACAGCACAATTACAGCAGTGTTACATTTACCTCATCTTTGAAGCTGGTAATCTTCCCATCCTCTTGTAGAAACACAGATCCACAGACTAGGAATAGGAAGGAGCACTAAATAAAACACATTCAGGCATGCAGTGGCGGCTCTAGGGATTTTTTTTAGGGGGTGCTATGCAGGTGCTGGACCAATTTCCAAGGGAGCTGATGACCTGCGTCGCGGCAAAAAATGGTTGTGGCTACAACCTGCCGCGGCAAAGAAAAAATGGGCGTGGTCATGACCGGATGAGGGCGGGGCTAACTAATTTAAAGTGAACCCAGGGTGAGAGTGATATGGTGGCTGCCATAATTTATTTCCTTTTAAACAATTCTAGTTGCCTGGCAGCCCTGCTGATCTATTTGGCTGTAGTAGTGAACTGAATTACACCAGAAACAAGCATGCAGCTAATCTTGTCAGTTCTGACAATATTGTCAGAAACCCCTAACCTGCAGCATGCTTGTTCAGGGTCTATGGTTGAAAGAATTAGAGGCAGAGGACCAACACGGCAGCCAGGCAGCTGGTATTGCTTGAAAGGAGATACATATGGCAGCCTCAATATTATTCTCACCTTGGGTTCCCGTTAAAAGTGCAACGCAAAGACAGAGGGCCCAAGTTTTGGTGACCCTTTCCCCAGAAAATTCACATAATGTGAGCAGATTTGAACAAAAAACACGTTCAATAACCCCAATATGCACAATCGTTTAACGATTGTGCATATTGGGGTCATATCTGATAACGATTGTGCATATTGGGGTCATATCTGATAACGATTGTGCATATTGGGGTCAGATCTGATAACGATTGTGCATATTGGGGTCATATCTGATAACGATTGTGCATATTGGGGTCATATCTGATAACGATTGTGCATATTGGGGTCATATCTGATATCAGATATGACCCCAATATGCACAATCGTTATCAGATATGACCCCAATATGCACAATCGTTATCAGATCTGACCCCAATATGCACAATGCTCAGCAGATCTGACCCCAATATGCACAATGCTCAGCAGATCTGACCCCAATATGCACAATGCTCAGCAGATCTGACCCCAATATGCACAATGCTCAGCAGATCTGACCCCAATATGCACAATGCTCAGCAGTTCTGACCCCAATATGCACAATGCTCAGCAGTTCTGACCCCAATATGCACAATGCTCAGCAGTTCTGACCTCAATATGCACAATGCTCAGCAGTTCTGACCCCAATATGCACAATGCTCAGCAGTTCTGACCCCAATATGCACAATGCTCAGCAGTTCTGACCTCAATATGCACAATGCTCATCAGTTCTGACCCCAATATGCACAATGCTCAGCAGTTCTGACCCCAATATGCACAATGCTCAGCAGTTCTGACCTCAATATGCACAATGCTCAGCAGTTCTGACCCCAATATGCACAATGCTCAGCAGTTCTGACCCCAATATGCACAATGCTCAGCAGTTCTGACCAAAAATATGCACACTGCTCAGCAGTTCTGACCACAATCAGCAGCACCACCTGAAAAAGAAAAGAAAAACCCATTTACTCACCTACAGTCAGAAGACCTCCTGTTCCGACCTCCTCCTCTCCCGACCTCCTTGTGGCGCGCAGCTCAGCTTCTACGATCCTCTTCCTTCCTGCAGCAGCCTGCATTATCCGGCAAGCAGGGCTACGGGAAAATGGCCGCCCGAAGCCCTGCACTGCAGACTCCAAGTCTGCAGAGCAGGGCTTCGGGCGGCCATCTTACCGTAGCCCTGCTCTGCTGCTTCGGGCTGCCGCTGTGAACTGACTCAGCGTCTCTTAGACGCCTGAAGTCAGTTCACGCCTTTGGGGGTGCTTGGACAAATTTAGGGGGGGCTTGAGCACCCCCAAGCACCCCCCTGGCGCCGCCACTGCAGGCATGTACTGCTTCGTGAAGTATAACTCATACAAGGAAATAACAAGTAAGGTCACTACACCAAACCAACCCACAATTAGTTGCAGTTACAGTTAGAAGACAACCGAGGTGACATGTGACATGAGGAGATAGACATGTGTATGTATAGTGCCTAGCACACAAATAACTGTTGTGTCTTTTTATTTTCTCTTCCTGAAAGACTTAAACATCAGGTATACAAGTGACCGTGTCTGTCCGGTTCAGAAGCTGGGTCGGACTATAGCGTAACCCTCACTGATAAGGAAGTACAGACGTAAAACACTTTCCTGTCCGTAAATGGCTTTTGCGAGCAGGAAAGAGATAAAAGGGTCAATAGTTGCATGAATCATTGAGCAGAGACAATGAAATAGTAAAAATGCAAAAAGTAGATTTAAATATAAAATAAAACTGAGATATCGTAAAAAGTCATTTTTAGGAGGAGGAGGATAGATACAATCTCATCAGCTGATCTTTACCTCGCATGTCCTTTAAAGAGAACCCGAGGTGTTTATCAGACATGCATATTAGCACACAGAGGCTAGTTCTGCATACTATCACCAGCCTCCGTTGCCATATAGTGTGCCCCCAGGCCCCCCCCACTCTGCTGTCCCACAATATAAAAACCACCACGCTAGCGACACGCAGCTTGTCGCTAGCTGGCTGTTTACATTCTAGCTGTCATTTACCGCCGCTCCCCCGCCTCCTGCGTATTGTCACTCTCCGCCTGTGTCCCTTCCCTCCCCGCCTCTGTAAGCCAATTGGAGAAAGCTTACGGAGGCGAACGAGGCCTAAAAGCACAAAATCAAACACATGAAAAAATACATGCAGTTTTTCTGCAATTTTTTTGCGTTTGCGATTTTTTCTCCTTTTCAATGGAGTAAGATACAGTTCTTTTACACTACATGCAATTCCACTTTCCAGGTTTGACGCGATTTTGCACGCGATTCCGATTTTTGATGCGATTAAAAAAAGTCCTGCATGCTGCGTTTTTCTGCGTTTTTCTTCTTGTGTTGGTAGCATCCAGTAAAAATCTCTAATCGGAATCAGAATTGCCCTTTGCAGTGTAAAAAGAAACCTCATGTTTATTTACTTAAAAACGCAGTCCTCTGCTTCTCTATTGAAATACATGATGTGGGTTTTAACCACTTCAGGATCACAGGTTTTTCCCCTTAAAAACCAAAACAACTTTCACATTTCAGCGCTCCTCCCATTCATTCAGCGATAACTTTATTGTTACTTATCACACTGAAATGATCTATATATTGTTTTTTTTCGCCACAAAATTATGCTTTCTTTGGGTGGTAGATTTTGCTCTGAATTATTTTATTTTATAAGCATTGTAAAGGGAAGAATAAGGAAAAAAAGAAAAAAATGATTATTTCTCAGTTTTCAGCCATTATAGTTTTAAAATAAAATGTGCTTTGGTACACAAAACCCACACATCTTATTTGCCCATTTGTCTGGTTTATTACAACGTTTAAATTGTGTCCCTAGTACAATGTATGGTGATAATATTTTAACTGGAAATGAAGGAGCATTTTTCAATTTAGGGATTTTTAATACTTTTTCACTTATTACAAGCACTTTTTTTAAAAAAATAAACTCTCATGACATCCATATTAGAAAAGTCCCTAAGGTAACTATTTATGTAAAAAAAATTAAATGATGTAATTTTTAAAAAAAAATTTAACAAGTGTTTTATTTCTGTAACTGTGGAGCAGGGATGGAAGGGGTTAAAAGTAGTAAAATAATAAGAATAATAATAATAAACTTTCTATGGAAAACAGTATAGTGGCATAAATAGGTGTATTTTACTTTTTGGCCACAAGATGGTGCTATTAATAGAACACAGCCAAACACGGAAGTGTCCGGTCTGAGAGCTTATGACGTTAACAAGCTCTCCGAAGACAAGGGAACGGTGATCGGGATTGAGAATCAAAAGATTCTCACATCCTGATCACAGATGGAGGGGGCTGCGACGGTGGATCGGCGGAAAACAGCGCAGGGATCGTGAACGCAACGGTAAGGCAGCAGTACGCATATCTACCCCCCTGATCTGCACGAGAAGTTTAAAGGGGCGAGGATATGCGTACCAAGGATCCTAAAGTGGTTAAACGTGTTTTTGATAAATATGCAGCAAGTTGCGCATTTTGAAAAATGCACATTGTAAAAATGCACATATACTGTATATACCCGCAAATAAGCCGACCCGCGTATAAAGCGACCGGTGTACCCACTTTACCCTCAGAAACCAGGAAAAAGTGATTGACTTGCATATAAGTCCCTGCCCAGTATAGCCCCCTCCATAGTACCCAGATGTGCCCCCAGTACAAGTCAGCCCCCCCCCCCTCCCCATAGCCAGATGTGCCCCAAGGGTGATAGAGCGGTGTCTCAAGATGCCACTAGATAGCGTCATAAATATGAGGCAACGATTGCCACACAGGAACAATCCCCGATCATTGCACCGGCTGACAAGTTGCTTGCACACTCTGCTCCACAAGCCAGGGGACACAGGTAGTCTTGAGCAGCGCACTTTGCACACCATGTAGCAGGCGATAGGGGCCACAGACACAGCAGGAAGCCAGCTGATAATAGCAGGATCACTAGTGCAAGATTCTTACGCTCCTCTGCCAGTAACAAAACCTGCTCCACCATTTGTTCTGCTGCACTGACTCACATATAAGCCAAGGGGGGGGGGGGGGTAACTGTTTAGCACATTTTTTGTGCTGAAAAAAATTAGGCTTATACGCGAGTATGTAAGGTATGCATGTAGACAATAGGACTTTCATTACAGACAAAAATGCTAGCGATTTTGCCTAGTGTGCTCCTATCAGTGAGATATTTATCTGTACATAAAATAATTGTAATTGAATTTGCAGGTGATATGGCGATTTCATGTGATCAGTATTATGCTCATATCCAGGGCCGACACTTTCATAGAGGCAAAGGGGGCAATTGCACCAGGGCTCCAGAGGCTCAAGGGGCCCCTCAAGGTGCCCCTCCAGCTATGGTGACCCATGAGAGCGGGGATGCTGTGTGTTTATTCTGTACAGGATAAGAAGGAGGTGAATAATGGGAACCACAAAAACGCTTTTTTAGGGGACATATGATGGGCACCTAATGATATTGTGCGATGGGGGGATTGGATTGGGCCTGGCAGATGGCTCAGGAGCCGGAGGGAGGGCTTGTGCTTTGGTTGGAAGGGGGGCTCCCAGTTACTTTGGCTACAAGGCCCCACTGTAGCTAGAACCGGCCCTGCCCATATCATCCCATGTACGTTCAGCAATAGGCTTCAGAGACAATGTTATAGCGATCGCCAACCTGCAACACTTGGCAATGATAGTTCTGCACTAACCTCAGCAGGCGCCTAAATGTCAGTGCGGAATAACACACCACAGACGGCTGTTACGTGCACATCTACACCCACTAATAATAAGCAGCAGCAAAACACAAACATTTACAATTCTTTTTACTTTGTATTTATCTAGTTTGGCCTTATAAAGTGTTCACATGAACACCCTGAAAACTGATGGAGCTGGGCTGTGAAAGGACACAGGACTGTAAATTGCTCAGTATATAAACTTTGTTAATATTATGTGTACACAATTTTGGATACATTTACGAGCGCTGTCCGGTCAGCCAGAGGGGAAATGGATGTGGAAACTGAGAAGATAACATTTTCTTCTAGAGAAGAAAATAGCGGTTGAGAAGCTTACAGTGGAAACACATGCTGGCTGAGGCGGACTCTGTGCTGGTAACACCTGTAGGTGAGACATGTGAATCACTGGAAGACTGCATTCTCAGAAATGTATACATCTTGGTGAACAAATTATCTAAAAAAAAAAAAAAGAAGAATGCATCTGAAAAGGGGAGTAATGCAGAATGAGGCAGCAGGATTGCCAAATACTCTGACAGTAATGGATTACAACACAAAACAGATCCAGCCATGTCAGAAACAACTCCAGATAAGACACAAATACAGAACCCTGATTATACAGTGTGTGTGTGTGTGTGTGTGTGTGTGTGTGTGTGTGTGTGTGTGTGTGTGTGTGTGTGTGTGTGTGTGTGTGTGTGTGTGTGTGTGTGTGTGTGTGTGTGTGTGTGTGTGTGTGTGTGCGTGTGCGTGTGCGTGTGCGTGTGCGTGTGCGTGTGCGTGTGTGTGTGTGTGTGTATGTGCGTGTGTGTGTGTGTGTGTGTGTGCATGCATGTGTGCGCGCGCATGTGTGTGCGCGCATGTGTGTCTGTGTAGGACAACTTAAATATGGCAGCATTTAAACAATACCAGTTGCCTGGCAGTCCTGCTGATATATTTGGCTGCAGTAGTGTCTGATTAATACCTGAACTAAGCATGCAGCTAATCTTGTCAGATCTGACAGAATGTCAGAAACACCTGATCTGCTGCATGCTTGTTCAGGGGCTATGGCTAAAAGTATTAGAGGCAAAGGATCAGTGGGGCTGTCAGGCAACTGGTATTACATACAAGAAAATAAATATGGCAGCCTCCACATACCTCTTGCTTCAGTTTCACTTTAAAGGACATCCCTGCACTTTGATTGGCCCAATAGGATGGCCGTGTCACTTTACAGGAAATTGTGCCAAAGTGCGGGCAAAATGTCCTTTAAAGTGATTAGATCCGCAAGAGCTCAGGGCAGGATGAGTGGAGCTCTCGTCATTGGCAATTAGCAGGCATAAGTTCGTAGCGCTCGCTATGCTACTCTGATAAGACACGTTAACGGTGATAAGGCATGCTATTTGTTATAGTGAATCAACCCCATTGTTTTATAATTATGTGTTATGTTCAGTAGCAAAAACTGTTTTTTATTTCTAATCAGGGAGATATGTAGTGCTACTAAGAAGCATCAGGGCCTGAGCCTACTAACACAGTTGTGCGCAGTTGTGTCCGCTTTTCAGCATCTGTAACATTGATGTGTTGCTGAAAAGCGGACACAACTGTGCACAAATGCGTTAGTGCGCTCAGGCCCTTAATATTTACTACTAAACGCCAGCAGATAAACAGCCTGAGTTCTAGGAAAAAATGTTAAACTGTTATTTTTTAAAAAAAACATTTTTCCTTTGCATTTCTAAAATCAATTTTCTCAAAAACTACAAGGTCTTTTTGAAAAAAAAATTTTTTATTTAATTTATTCCCCTTAATATACATCGCAATTTTGGTGATTATAGCTTGTATAGAGGCTTTGCTATTAATCGCTTAACCACTTAACGACCGCCTAACACAGATAGGCGTCGGCAGGTCGTAAGTGGTATTACATGGAAACTTTCCATGTCAGTTCACAGAGGGTGTCTCCGTGAACAGCCTGCATGCCTCCGATCGCGGCTCGCAGGTGAAATGTAAACACGCGGGGAAGAAATCCCTGCTGTTTACATAATACGGCGCTGCTGCACAGCAGCGCCGTAAAGGAGATCGGCGATCCTCAGCCTCTGATTGGCCGGGGATCGCCGGCATCTGATAGGCTGAGGCGCTACACCTGCTATTGCTGAAATTCTGTCTTGTCCCCATTTTTATTGCCTGATGAAGCGGGCTGGTCCTGCGAAACGCGTTGCACTGTTTTGGGGTACTAATTAATAAATGTGACTACTATTCAGACAGTCTTTCGTGTCTGCTTTATGGAGGTAAGTCCACCGCTTCCTCCCAGCAAATTTTAAAGTTTTTATCCACTTTTATCCTGCTGGCGCCTCTGTTCTCCTACTGCTATACCGTGTCCACCCCTGGTGGAGGGGTGTTCTACCCCCTTTCGCATCTACAGAAAGCGACTTCTTATCCCTGAGTGAGGACAGGTCTAATCTCCTCACCTGCCTATACAGTGGTTGCCTGTGTGGTAACCCATGTTTGTGAGTATAATTTTCTCACGATAACCTTTACTTCATTTATGCTTAACATACTACACTATATTGGGCTCTCGGTTTCTCTACACTGAATGACCAAATCGTAATTACAAATAGCCGTAACGGCAAAAAAAGTACGCAAAATTTAGCATAATCATAATTAGCAGATTACAAGCATCACTAATGGGTTTGGCCTTTTCTCCGTCAGTGCGGACCTCTTGGCGAACTGTTTAGCATGTGTACGAGTCTTTCCTGAAGTGAGAGGAATACGGAGGTGGCCATCTTCATTACCTTATAAACAATGCCAGTTTCCTGGCTCTCAGGCTGAGCTTTTGGCCTTTGTTGCTCTTGAGTCCCACACCTGCTATAAGCATGCAGCCAGTGGAGGCAGACCAGAGCAAAGCATCTGATCTGCATGCTCATTCTGGGCCAGTGACTTATAGTATTAGACGCAGAGCATCAGCACTGAAGTTAGACAACGGGCACTGTTTATTACTGAGTGAAGATGACAAAATCCTAGTGAGGACTTGTTCACACTATGGGCTTGATTCACAAAGCGGTGATAACCCAGTTATCACGCCTAAAAGACTTTAGGCGTGATGACCTTTTCACCACTGAGTTATCACCGCTTTTTCCTGCTCGTCGCGCGAAGTTACCGCGCGTACGCGCGTGCGCAAAGTCCCATAGGGCTTAAAGCGTCGGGTGCTGCGCGCGCACTTACGCGCGTACGCGCGGTAACTTCGCGCGAGTTTCTTCTTATCATGCCTAAAGTGAGTTTAGGCGTGATAAGGGTCTTTTCACCAGCGTGCAAACACTTTGCACCGCTTGGTGAATCAAGCCCTATGAGTGTTTGTGTACTTTTTTTAAATGCTGGCAATTTTAGAAAATCACCCTAAAAGCTCTTGTACAATGATTCACACATGAGCGGTTTAATTACGATCCGCTTCCAAAAACGCTGCCTGTGCTATTTTCTGAGCACTTTGGCTCAATGGAAGGTATAGGGAAATCGCTAAGAGCTTGAAAAAACGCTTTGTATAGAGATTTCACGAGCGCTTTTAAGAATAAACACATTGTATTTATTCATTTCTGGGTCAAAGAGTTCACTTCCTGACTGAGGTCAGGAAGTGAAAAAAAAACGAATCGCTCATCAAAAGTGCCTAGAAAAGCGCTGACACAAAATCGCCCAATGCTCAGAAAACGCCAGGAATCACTAGAAAAAAAAATGGTTTGCGATGGCACTGGCGATTAATCATGTGAACATAGCCTTATTGTCCATAACCTTATTGGGTACTCAGCTTTTCTTTTAAAGTGTAATATTTATTCTGCTGGACACATGAAAAAGAGAAACTGATGCTCAAGGGAGTTGTTCATGAAAGAGAGGGTCTGCTGAAAATGATGATACACATGGAAAAGGGGGCTGTACCTGGAATGGGCGGGACGCTGCCGCACAAGAAAGGGGAACCACAATAGACTTGGCATAGGGGCACAAATAGTATAAATCCGCTTTGATCAGCAGTCACATGAATGAGTGAGCAATGCTTACAGTACTTGATTCTACAACAAACAAGACACTCCTTTCTACAGCAATATCCCCTGCTACAATAGTCTACTGTAACTATATGCAGACATACTATTTACACCCCAGCTGCTCCTACCACTCCTCCAGGAAAAGTGACACAAGCCAAACATATCCACGGTGAGTCATCTTCTGTAGTAATGTCATGCTTTATCACAAAATGTTTACCCTATTACTGGTTAAAGGGGAACCTGCTTTAGACATGCCATAGCATCAGTGGCGTAGCTAAGGAGCTGTGGGCCCTGATGCAAGTTTTACATTGGGGCCCCAAAGCACTCTATACATAACAACTGATACAGTGCACCAAAACCTGCCAATGGCAACTACAGTGTCAGAGGTGCAAGAAGGGGATGGGAAACAGTTTGTTAATGATTACCACTATTCAAAGCATCTACAGAAGTGATTATTATGAGCACAGGACTAATAGAGAGCAAATACTGCAGTTGAGGGAGGACCCCTCTGGCTCAAGGGCCCCGATGTGGTCGCAACCTCTGCAACCCCTATTGTTACACCCCTGCATAGCAGGTATCACTGTTACATAAGCAATTCAGTCATTAAAGAGGAACTGTAGTCAAAATAACATAATACAGTGTTGGCCCATTGTAAAATCTTTCCTCTCCCTGATTTACTTTCTAAAATGCATCACAGGCGGCAATATCTTTAGCACTGGCAAATGACCTCTGCGGATTGTTCATTACAGACAGTTCTAACATTTTCGGGGGGAGGTAGAACTCCGCTATATATATATATATATATATATATATATATATATATATATATATATATATATATATATATATATATATATATATATATAGCGCTATAGGGAGTATTTCAGTATTTCTGATGCTGTAAAAAGAATATTTGACATAAAAGTGGGTATCCTGAATAATCTTAGTGATTCTCCAAAGTCATAGACCAAAACTACCAGAGATATACTGTGTAGTGAGGAAGAAGTTGGACAGTTTTGTAGCCTTCACATCTGTGTGTAACAGCACCTGCTGCTATGCACACTGTTGTACCGCGATAGCTGCTATTTCAGTCTGAAGAAATATTCAAAATAAAACTACCACTTCCTCTACCACATAAACAAAGCTCTACACAAAGTATAATTACTGCACAGTGTTAACCTGCTTCTTATTATAATACTAGCAGCCAGTGCCAGGGTGTTTGTAGATGAGTAAAATGTAATTATTTTTGGGAAATGCACTAACCTGTCAATTTATATACACATGACATAGTTGGGTTGAAAAAGACATACATTCATCAATTTCAGCCAGAAAATATGGACACTAGCCTGCATCCCTACATAGCTCAGCTGATTCAGGGGAAGGAATGGACCAAATAGCCCTAAAAAAGGGGAAAAAAAACTGAACCAGCTCATTTCGGTGCCCAGAGCTCAGTGCCGAGCACCAAAGCTGGGCGCCATCATAGTACTAGTGCTATGCTCTGCACCTCGTGCAAGAGTAATTTGGGGATCCGACGATCGCCAGACCCCGAATTACATCTCCCTGCGAGTTACTACAGCTCGGAGGGGGAATAGTATTTAATGCTGAGGGGGATTTGAGCGGTATCAAGGTCCTGCACCCAGCTCACCAATGGCGTGCTAATACTTCCACAAAGCATTAGGCCATTGTTACAACCATTGTGCATGACTTTACATTTTTCAACACTGAACTCCATCTTGCCATGCCTGTATAGCCATTCTATTCACCTCCTTCTGCTGTATGTCACCATCTTCCTGTGTGTTAATAATTCTCCACAATGAATCCTCTCTAAAAATAGCAAGATTACTTTTTTACTTCATCTACTTGGTCATTAACTGAAAAGTACCAGACCCAGTACTGACCTCTGTAGGACCCCACTGCTAACAGTCACACATTTTGAATATGAACCATTACCCACAACTCTTTGCTTTGTGTCCATTAGCCAGTTCCTTATCCACATATACAGATTCTTCCACACCCCAGTCCTTGCATCCTCAACTTCTGCACCAGACAATCTTTCCTGGTATTAGGGCAACAGTCACGCCAGTCGGCGGGGGGGGGGGGGGGTCCACTGCGCATGCCCGGCCACGCACACGCCCATCGCGTTTCCAACGCCAGGAGTGTTCTGAATCTGTGCAGATAGAACTGCACAGGTGCAGAACGCTCACGGTAACGGGAGGACGATGGGCCAAGCATCTGGTGCGACTGAAGCCCTAATACTGGGCGAGATTGCAGACTAATGGAGTGGCCGGGGAGGACGACGAGGAAGGCAATGGTGTACATGAAGCTAGAGGAAGCCTCAGGTAAGTTTCAATTCTTTTTTTTACTTTGTCCCTTTGAAGATTTTGAAAATATCACTTAGGAGAAAACTCATTAGAAAAAAATAATTGCATATGAGTGTCCTCAGCATCAAATATCTTGTACTCTGCAGGTTGCATGGCAATGGCAGAAGGACACTGTTCACACAGAGAATAGTTCATTAGAAGTACCGTGTATGTATAACATAGGGAGCGTGCTTACATTTCTGTGGTCAGCCAGAATACTGGCGAAATACACATTCCTGCAGACAACATAGAAACACCACTTGTTGCACGTTAAGCATTTCTCACGGTCCTAATAACTGCTGTGCTATAGACTTCCAACAACTGCTGTCAAGACAAAACTCCTTAAAGGAATACTATCGATTCACATATTTTTTTCAATTGACACAGGAATTGTTTGGGAAGTGCTGCTAAGTACTGGTGTATACATTTTAGTAGCAACCTCTTTGTTTACTGTTAGCAAAATACATTCAAAGTTTACTGACGCCAAAACTGACGGCTGACTGAGCCATGAGGAGAGGGGAAATTCCCCTCACACTTGATCAGTTAACTCTATGTGTAGCTCTGTGTGTGACAGAGAGAGACAGGACACAGGAGCTGCAGCTGTTGGGAGCTCTGTTTCTGACTGAAGTGTCTGAAGAGAGCACAGGAAATGTAACTGTTTTTGCTTTTAGAGTTTGAGGTTTGATATTTGCTTTCCGTAGTCTGATGTGCAACTCTGGCGGTGCATTGAAGCAGACACCCCTTCTGCAATTGATTTGTCCCAATATAGCTAAATCCAATCCTCAATAAATTACAGTTTTTGCCACTGATATTTACCATGAAAAAGTAGGAAAATGTTTACACAGCTACTTAGACATTATTTGCACACTGTCATTTTAGAACACTTGGGTATCGATAGTATTCCTTTAATGAACCGAAGTAGGATATTAACCCCCTTGCCGGCGGGAATTGGACCGACAAGGGGGTTAATATCCTACTTCAGCGCACCACTATATATATATATATATATATATATATATATATATATATATATATATCTATATCCCTATCTCTATCTGCATATCTATATATATACACACACACACATACATATACATATATATATATATATACATATACACATACATACATATACATATATATATATATACATATACACATACATATATATACATATACACATACATATACACATACATATACACATACATATACACATACATATACACATACATATATATATATATATATATATATATATATATATATATACACACATACACACACACACATACACACATACATACATACATACATACATACATACATACATACATACATACATACATACACACAGTGGGTTGCAAAAGTATTCGGCCCCCTAGAAGTTTTCCACATTTTGTCACATTACTGCCACAAACATGCATCAATTTTATTGGAATTCCATGTGAAAGACCAACACAAAGTGGTGTAAACATGAGAAGTGGATCGAAAATCATACATCATTCCAAACATTTTTTACAAATAAAGAACTGCAAAGTGGGGTGTGCGTAATTATTTGGCCCCCTGAGTCAATACTTTGTAGAACCATCTTTTGCTGCAATTACAAATTCCAAACATTTTTTACAAATAAAGAACTGCAAAGTGGGGTGTGCGTAATTATTTGGCCCCCTGAGTCAATACTTTGTAGAACCATCTTTTGCTGCAATTACAGCTGCCAGTCTTTTAGGGTATGTCTCTACCAGCTTTGCACATCTCTAGAGACTGAAATCCTTGCCCATTCTTTGCAAAACAGCTCCAGCTCAGTCAGATTAGATGGACAGCGTTTGTGAACAACAGTTTTCAGATCTAGCCACAGATTCTCGATTGGATTTAGATCTGGACTTTGACTGGGCCATTCTAACACATGGATATCTTTTGTTTTAAACCATTCCATTGTTGCCCTGGCTTTAGAGCTGGGACAAGGTCCTCCAGCACCCAAGGCTGAGACACCAAAGTGCCCCCCCCCCCCCCATTCATCAAACACTGATTACTATTAGAATAAGATGCATCCCAGGGCCCCCAACACCCTCAACACCCTAATCTCTAGTTATCTGACTTGCAGTCACTGCCATGTATCCCCTTTTCTTATTTCTCTCGGCTACAAACACAATAGGGGAATCATAGCTGAGTGAGTTGTGTGCCCCCTCCTACACAGCGCCCTGAGGCTGAAGCCTCTCCTACCTCTTCCTCGGCCCAGCCTGGCTTTATGTTTTGGGTCATTGTCCTGCTGAAAGGTGAACCTCCGCCCCAGTCTCAAGTCTTTTGCAGTCTCCAAGAGGTTTTCTTCCAAGATTGCCCTGTATTTGGCTCCATCCATCTTCCCATCACCTCTGACCAGCTTCGCTGTCCCTGCTGAAGAGACGCACCCCCCGAGCATGATGCTGCCACCACCATATTTGACAGTGGGGATGGTGTGTTCAGAGTGATGTGCAGTGTTCGTTTTCTACCACACATAGCGTTTTGATTTTGGCCAAAAAGTTCCATTTTGGTCTCATCTGACCAGAGCACCTTCTTCCACGTGGTTGATGTGTCCCCCACATGGCTTGTGGCAAACTGCAAACGGGACTTCTTATGCTTTCGTTAACAATGCCTTTCTTCTTGCCACTCTTCCATAAAGGCCAACTTTGTACAGTGCATGACTAATAGTTGTCCTATGGACAGAGTCTCCCACCTGAGCTGTAGATCTCTGCAGCTCGTCCAGAGTCACCATGGGCCTCTTGACTGCATTTCTGATCAGCGCTCTCCTTGTTCGGCCTGCGAGTTTAGATGGACGGCCTTGTCTTGGTAGGTGTACAGTTGTGCCATACTCCTTCCATTTCTGAATGATCGCTTGAATAGTGCTCCGTGGGATGTTCAAGGCTTTGGAAATCTTTTTGTAGCCTAAGCCTGCTTTAAATTTCTCAATAACTTGATTCCTGACCTGTCTTGTGTGTTCTTTGGACTTCACGGTGTTGTTGCACCCAATATTCTCTTACACAACCTCTGAGGCCATCACAGAGCAGCTGTATTTGTACTGACATTAGATTACACACAGGTGCACTCTATTTAGTCATTAGCACTCATCAGGCAATGTCTATAGGCAACTGACTGCACTAAGATCAAAGGGGGCCGAATAATTATGCACACACCACTTTGCACTTATTTATTTGTAAAAAAATGTTTGGAATCATGTATGATTTTTGTTCCACTGCTCATGTGTACACCACTTTGTGTTGGTCTTTCATGTGGAATTCCAATAAAATTGATTCAGGTTTGTGAAAAAAATGACAAAATGTGGAAAACTTGAAGGGGGCCGAATACTTTTGCAATAGATAGATAGCGATAGATATAGATAGATAGCGATAGATAGCGATAGATAGCGATAGATATAGATATAGATAGATAGCGATAGATAGAGATATCTATCTATATATATATATATATATATATATATATATATATATATATATTTATTTACATATATACACACACACACACATATACATACATACATACATACATACATACATACATACATATATAGATATAGATAGAGAGAGAGAGAGAGAGAGATCTACCTCCCCCTCTCCATCTCCATCTCTATATCCATCTCTATATCCATCTCTATATCCATCTCTATATCCATCTCTATATCCATCTCTATATCCATCTCTATATCCATCTCTATATCCATCTCTATATCCATCTCTATATCCATCTCTATATCCATCTCTATATCCATCTCTATATCCATCTCTATATCCATCTCTATATCCATCTCTATATCCATCTCTATATCCATCTCTATATCCATCTCTATATCCATCTCTATATCCATCTCCATATCTATATCTATCTATATCTATCTATATCTATCTACCGTATTTTTCGGACTATAAGACGCTCCGGACTATAAGACGCACCTGGGTTTAGAGGACAAAAATCAAGAGAAAAAAAATATTCTAAACCTGGTGCATCTATAGTGCAGGGGTGTCTTGTAGACCCTTTTCCCCCCCAAGCTGTCCTTGTCTAAGCTTCAGTGCCCATCTACACTAACCCCTGCTGCCCCTGACAGCTAGACCAAGTACCCTACACTAACCCCCATGCCCAACCAGTAACCTTGTACTACACTACACTAGTCCCTGATGCCCCCACCAGTAGCTACACTATATACTACACTAACCCACCCCTGCTGCCAGACCAGTAAACTTACTCTGCACTACACTAGTCCCTGATGTCCCCCCCACTTTCTACTCTACACTATACAACCCCACCCATGCTGCCCCACCATTTACACTACACTGCGTTACATTAAATTAACATCTGCCTCCCCCAGAAGCTACACTTACTAAACATATTCATTACAAAGTGGATGATCTCACCACATTGACAGAATGCTCCTTGGTGTGGGATCCAGGGACCTCAGCATACCGGCTGCGGGACAGAAGAGGAGCGATCCTGGCGGCAGCTGTCCTCCAACACTCTGGACTTGCAGCGGCTTGATAGAAGAGGGGCAATCCCAGTGGCGGCTGTCCTCCCTCGCACTGCACTTGCGGCAGCTGGTTAGCAGAGGGGCGATCCCGGCAGATGTCATCCTACTTCGTGCACTTTTGGCGGCCTGGATTGAAGAGGGGCGATCCGGGTGGCGGCTG
>NC_090651.1:307178619-307301828 GCF_040937935.1 Hyperolius riggenbachi
ATAGAGAAAGTACCACAGCGCTTTTCTGCAAGGGCGGGGCTACGCACCAAAAGGCAGCAGACACAGGGCCCGGGAGGGATTTGGCAGAAAATAACCCATCTATATATATATCGCATTCTTCAGCTATACACAGTTTAAATCTCGTTGCTCTCCCCTCATTTGGCAGTAGTACTTACCTGGCTGTCTGCTCTGCCCTCCTCTCTGCTGAGTAAACATTTTTACCTCAGAGATTGTTTTATGGAAAGTTAGGTTACCTTGTTCACGTAATAAAATGTGATTTTTAAGACACTAATACATTGTAGAGCCAGTGTAATTTCATACTGCGTAAACCAAATCATCGCTATTGTTAGATGAGTCAGTGTTAACTGCAGTGTTGTTTGCAAATTTTCACCAAAGTAATTCTCGCATCAAAAATGCCATTTTCAATTTAGAGAAAATTGTCAAAAAAATAGCTTGTATTTCCACGAATTGCAAAAACGTGAAAAATTGATATTTTACAGTGAAAAACACAAAACCTGATATTTTTTATCGCAAAAAAAACACAAAAAATCTGATATTTTTACTGCAAAAACAAAACGTATTTTCTATGGCATTTTCGTTTGAAAATCAAATGAGTGCAAAAAGAATATTGGCATTTACACTCATCACTGGTGAATAGAGATGGCTTGAACCTCCGATTTTTGGTTCGCGAACATCGAACGCGAATTTCGGCAAAAGTTTGGTTCGAGTGAACTTTCGCGAACCGCAATAGACTTAAATGGGGATGCGAACTTTGAAAACTAGAAACATTTATGCTGGCCACAAAAGTGATGGAAAAGATGCTTCAAGGGGTCTAACACATGGAGGGGGGCATGGATGAGTGGGGTAGATGCCAAAAGTCCTGGGGAAAAATCTGGATTTGACGCAAAGCAGCGTTTTAAGGGCAGAAATCAGATTGCATGCTAAATTGGAGGCCTAAAGTACTTTAAAACATCTTGCATGTGTATACATCAATCAGGCAGTGTAATTAGAGTACTGCTTCACACTGACACACCAAACTCACTGTGTAACGTACCGCAAACAGCTGTTTGTGTAGTGATGGCCGTGATGGACTGGTGTGCACCATGGAGAGAGTGCAGTCGATAGCGGTTTTCAAGCCCATATGGTCAGGCTGAGGTAGCTGAATGACAGAACAGTGACTCAGTGTCCAGCTGATCGAATTTGGTCTGTACCCAATGAAGCAACAACCTTATTATCTATCTTCTTGGGTCAGGTGTGCCCCCCAACCGCTACACACTAATTTAGCCGGTCACTGCTTGATTGTGATACGCAAGCCCCTTCCCCGCGGCAAGGTAACGATCATGAACGGGAATTGACACATGTACATGCCTTTTGTTTTGTTGTTGCAGCCGCAGTGCAGCCAGAAAAATTAGGTAGACATGTACACGCACCAGAAAAATTATTATAGCGACCGCTGCTAGCAGCGGCCTTAGAAATTCAGGAATCCACCTGGAGTCCTGGACCCTGTTGGTGGTGGCGGAGAAGGCAGTAACACGGCATGTAGGCAGAGATGCTGTGTGTGGGGACTGACTTAGTCTTCGTACAGGCCTGACCATGCTTTGCAGACCAGGCAAAGATGACACCACTTGCCTTTCAACATCACGGTAGAGTTTGGGTATAGCCTTTTTTGAGAAATAATTGTGTGATGGTATCTTACACTGCGGTGTGTGGCTTTGCTTTTGTGTGCTGATTTTCCTCAGGTGGTAATCCCATTGCAGTTTGTACTTTGTAATCATGTGCCTTCGTAAGGTAGTTGTCCCTACGCAGGTCTTGGTCTTTCCACGGCTCAATTTTCGGTGGCAGAGAGTACAGATGGCATTGCTCTAATCTGAGGTAGACACACAAAAAAAATTCCACACCACTGAGCCTTGGGGTGGTGGCGGCCGACTGAGTGTTAAGTGGGTTGCCAGAATCAGAGCAGGAGGATGAAGATATGTCATGCTTCCGTGCGGAAGCTGAGAAAGATGAGGTGTTCTGTGTTAAATAGTCAACTACGTCCTGACAATATTGGGGGTTGATGACACGTGCCTTCTTCTGAACACTGTACTTTGGTCCAGGGCCGCATGAAATCACATCAGCACGACCCCGAACAGACCTGCTGGGTGGCCTTCCTCTGTGTCTGCCTCTGCCTGTACCTGTTTTGTCCATATTGGGAGGCGGTGAAGTGAAAGGTATGCACTGACTTGACTAATACAATGTGCAGTCACACAGGTGCAGTTATGCACGGAGTAGTATATCACACTGCGTGCGCTCACGTAGGTAGGTGGGTGCACTAAACAACAGGTAGGTATATGCAGTGATGGGTATTACAAATGTGCACCTTTCACACACACGTACCGGGAACAGGCACAGTGACTGGTGGTATTAAATAGCACACTGCGTGCGCTCATGTAGATCGGTGGGTGCACTGAACAACAGGTAGATATATGCAGTGATGGGTATTACAAATGTGCACCTGTCACACACACACAGGTACCGAACGGGCACAGTGACACTGCGTGCGCTCACATAGGTGGGTGGGTGCACTGTGAACAGCAGGTAGGTATATGCAGTGATGGGTATTACAAATCTGCACCTGTCACACACACAGGTAGTCACTGAATGTGCTGGGCCTGGCAGTGGCAAGGTAGGAATTACCACCAAGAGGCCAAAGACCAGCTGCGACTGACTGACAGGGCTGTATATAATGCAAGTGGGCCCCACAAAAAAACAAACAAAGAAAAAAAAACATCACAAGAACAATATTATCTCTCAAAAGACCTAACATACTGAACATACTGTAGGTTTCAACTGAACATACTGTAGGTTTCAATGTTTCTCCAATCGAAAATAAAATGTATTGACATGATATATACAACCATAAGGCACCAGCAGGAGTAAATAAAATAATTTTTACTCTCGAGTCAATATTGTCAGTGTCACCGTGCAGATTGAATTTTCTGTTGTAAAGATGAAATGATTATAAAATAACACAGCATTGTACACAGTGTGGTGTTAGGTAATCACTGGAGATATAGTTCATGTCAAGGTTGGGCGAGAACGCTTTCCTTTGTGTTTGCAGGCATTATGCATAAGAATTAATGCTGTATAAACACATGTCTACACACACCTGCCAGCTTATGCAAGAGGAGGCGATGATTGCATGCAGTACAGACTTCGGTTTCCTGCTCCATAGCAAAACCCTGTTATTGAGAGGTAGATGGAGTCTAGTTGACTGAGCTACCTACTGTCTACAGGCAGCACATGGCATTTTTACCATTACCTACTCCAGTTGCATAGTGCACATTGAGCAAATAACGCAACCCTTATCAAGCAACAGTAAAATTGCTGTGGCTCACGGCCGCAGTGTTGAGCCGAAATTTTCAAAATTTCGCGTTACTATAATTACGCATGCGAAATTTGCTATTACGATGCGAAATTATGGTAGCATAATTGCC
Organism: Hyperolius riggenbachi; assembly: GCF_040937935.1. Taxonomy (NCBI): domain Eukaryota; kingdom Metazoa; phylum Chordata; class Amphibia; order Anura; family Hyperoliidae; genus Hyperolius; species Hyperolius riggenbachi. The sequence goes on from NC_090651.1 coordinate 307,182,096, forward strand.
ATTAAAATCGTAATTGAAAATACTGTAATTTTCAACGCGTAATTTCACGTTTCGTTCATAACGTAATTTCGCGTTAAACCATAACGTAATTTTGCGTTAAACCATAACGAAATTTCGCATTTCTTCGTAATTTCGTGAATGTCGTAATTACTTGTTAGCAGGGTTGCTCGCGAATTTTCGCCAAAGGCATTTTCGTCTGCATGGCGAATTTTGATGCGAAATATCACTACATGGCGAATTTTATATGCGAAATAGCATTCCGTAACGTGAAAACGACGCAAAAATTAACGCTTACAGTAATATGAACTAGCGCGAAATTACGTTATGTAACTACGCTTACAAACGGTTGCATGCAAGGCAAACGTAATTTCGCAATACCCACTGTAATGCGAAAATTACGCTCACGCGGAATTTCGCGAAATCCTTCTTCATTACGATTATGTACTTACGGCCATAATCGTAATTACACTAATTACGCAAAATTTCGCGAAATCGTAATTAAGTCATTACGCTCATCTCACGGCAATGTTATTGTAGTTTTGTGAATATGTCCTTTGATTCCCAACATACTTTCCACTCAAACCTTGGGCTGTATTTCTCATAACACAAAAGAAAGTATGAAGGTCATGCAGAAAATAATAGCCATTTGCTTTTATCTGCCATGCATTGTATTTTGTCAAGGTGATTTAACTTCCATCGATCAGGAAAACCTTTTCTATCCCTCCACTGTTTATCATTTGGCTGCAGAACGCCAGTAACAGTTTGTTTAACAAAATTGACATTAACCCCTTCCCACATTCCGCCAACTCATGGGTGAGGGAATGAATATAACAAAGGGAATGAAAACCTTATAAATATATATAACTGCTTAAAGGGAACCAGAGATGAAACACCATCATGTATTTTACCATACAGTGGGTTGCAAAAGTATTTGCCCCCCTTGAAGTTTTCCACATTTTGTCACATTACTGCCACAAACATGAATCAATGTTATTGGAATTCCATGTGAAAGACCAATACAATACAAATTTACAGTTTGCCACAAGCCATGTGGGGGACACAGCAACCATGTGGAAGAAGGTGCTCTGGTCGGATGAGACCAAAATGGAACTTTTGGCCAAAATGCAAAACACTATGTGTGGCAGAAAACTAACACTGCGCATAACTCAGAACACACCATCCCCACTGTCAAATATCATGGTGGCAGCATCATGCTCTGGGGTTGCTTCTCTTCAGCAGGGAAAGGGAAGCTGGTCAAAGTTGATAGGAAGATGCATGGAGCCAAATACAGGGCAATCTTGGAAGAAAACCTCTTGGAGTCTGCAAAAGACTTGAGACTGGGGCGGAGGTTCACCTTCCAGGAGGACAACGACTCTAAACATAAAGCCAGGGCAACAATGGAATGGTTTAAAACAAAACATATACATGTGTTAGAATAGCCCAGTCAAAGTCCAGATCTAAATCCAATTGAGAATCTGTGGCAAGATCTGAAAACTGCTGTTCACAAACACTGTCCATGTAATCTGACTGAGCTGGAGCTGTTTTGCAAAGAAGAATGGGCAAGGATTTCAGTCTCTAGATGTGCAAAGCTGGTGGAGACATACCCTAAAAGACTGGCAGCTGTAATTGCAGCAAAAGGTGGTTCTACAAAATATTGACTCAGGGGGCTGAATAATTACGCCCACCCCACTTTGCAGTTATTGATTTGTAAAAAAATGTTTGGAATAATGTATGATTTTCGTTCCACTTTTCACGTGTACACCACTTTGTATTGGTCTTTCACGTGGAATTCCAATAAAATTGATTCATGTTTGTGGCAGTAATGTGACAAAATGTGGAAAACTTCAAGGGAGCCGAATACTTTTGCAAGCCACTGTATATATCAGTGGGAACATTAGAGAAAACACCTACCCTGCTTTCTGTTTCATTCTGCACTGCACAGCTTGCTTCTAATCAGCCCTGATAAAATCCCTGACTGAGCATTTAGTCTGGCTTTGCTCAGGAATATTTATAGTTCATTCTGTGTTCTCTCATGTCTTTTCAAGCCCAAGCCTGCCCCCTGCTGGCTCTGCTCAGGAATCATTATAGCTGAGTCATTATAGCAAAGTAGACCGAATGCTCAGTCGGGGATTTTATCAGGTCTGATAAGAAACAAGCTGTGCAGTGCAGAATGAAACAGAAAGCATGGTAGGTGTTTTCTCTAATGTTCCCACTGATCGATATGGTAAAATACATGAGGGTGCTTCGTCTCTGGTTCACTTTAAATAAAGAGGTGATTATGTAGAGAAATAATCAGACGATATTGGCCTATATATTATTTTTTTCTCCCAAGATTTTGTCTTAGGTAATATTTTCACAGCTTGTCCATAAAATGCCTTTTAAACCACCGGAAAAAAACAAGAAAACACTAAAAATAATTTGGTACTTTGTTAGTCGTTTTTCCACCTACTTTTTGGTACATTTTTAATTGCAAAGTGCTGAAAAGTTATTATAAAGAGAAAATGGAAACTTAGGAGAAAAAGTTAATTGCTTATGGGCCCTCTGGGCCACATCCTATTACCTTTCTTTTCTTTTGAGTTTTCTCCAAAGACATATTTTCAAACCCTATCAATAAAATATATTTAAAGCTGCCACCAAGAAAAAAAATACTCAAAATAAGTTTGCTTTTACCTTTGAATTCACTTTTTAGTACTTTTTCAATTGTTAAGTGCTGAAAGGGTATTTTTTATATAAGTAGAAAAAAAATCTCTTTGGAGAAAACTCAGGAGAAAAAAAATAATAGGATATGGCCCAGTAACCCTTATTCAGTTTTTCCTCCTATGTTTTCTCTTAGGAAATATTTTTTAATCTTTTTAAAATAACTTTTCAGCACTCTGCAATTAAAAAACTTCCAAAAAGTAGTTGAAATGGTACTGTCAAAATTATTCAGAGTATTTTCTTGCTTTATGGTGGCTTAAAAGGTATTTTATTGATAAAGATTTAAAATATCACCTAGGAGAAATCTTAGGAGAAAAAAAGTGAATTGAATGAGGGCCAGTGTGTCTAAATTAAAATGAATAAAATATTTAAATAATTGATTCATTAAAAATGGCTGTTACTTTCCTGACGACCTTCATAAAAACTCAACAGAGTTGAATAGAAAAATCTACAAAATTTCAATGTCTATGCTGAAATCTATAAAAAAAAATTGATGTGCAGTTTGTGATGATGATAGATCCCTCTCGTATCAGATGTCGACCAGAGAGGGATCTATCTTTTGGGCATGTCAGGAGAAAGTCTGTCGGTGTGTGGCAGGACTAAGTCAGAAACTGGTAAGCACAAGACAGATAAAAAAAAAACTGCTTGTCGCTGTTTCTGTGAATAGTCAATACCAGATATACAAGTTGTGTTCAAAATTATTCAACCCCCACTGAAATTGAGTGTTTTGGCCAGCTTGACATTGATTTTGATCATTTCAGTCATCTTGTTTACAATTAAAGGGACTCCGAGCAGTGCAGAAACTATGGAAAGATGCATATCATTTTAAAGCTCTCTTTCTCCTCTTTCCAATGATATATATATATACCGCCGCAGTAGGCCTTTTAGTTTTTGCTATTTTCGCGATTGAAATTGCCGCGGCTGCGATTTCAATCGCGAAAATAGAGAAAACTAAAAGGCGTAGGGCGACGATTTAGGTGTCGCCAGAAAGAGGAGAAAGAGAGCTTTAAAATGATATCCATCTTTCCATAGTTAAATTGTATTACACAGGGCGACTTTTTCCTAAAGTCAGCAGCTCCATTCAGCAGAATGGAGCTGCTGACACTGGGGAAAGTGTCGTCCTGTGAAATCGCGGCCGCGGCAATTTCAATCGCGAAAATAGCGAAAGGGTGGCGGTTTATATATCATTGGAAAGAGGAGAAAGAGAGCTTTAAAATGATATGCATCTTTCCATAGTTTTTGCACTGCTCGGAGTCCCTTTAAATCAAAGAGGCACTTGTACGTCAGACAAATATAACAACATTTATAATGAAATAACCACAAATGTCTTTTCTGTGCTCACATCATTATCAGTTTTATTCAACCCCCAAGTGACATTCATTCTTAGTACTTAGTACAACATCCTTTTTTCAGTTATAACAGCTGTTAAATGTGAAGCATAGCTTGACACAAGTTTCTTGCAGCGATCTACGGGTATCTTAGCCCATTCTTCATGGGCAAAAGCCTGCAGTTCAGTCACATTCTTAGGCTTACATGCTGCAACTGCTTTCTTTAAGTCCTACCAGAGGTTCTCAATCGGATTTAAGTCTGGTGACTGCGATGGCCACTCCAAAATGTTCCAGCCTTTAATCTGCAACCATGCTCTGGTGGACTTGGAGGTATGCTTGGGATCATTGTCCTGTTGAAAGGTCCAATGTCTCCCAAGCCTCAGGTTTGTGATGGACTGCATCACATTTTCATTCAATATCTCCTGGTACTGAAGAGAATTCATGGTACCTTGCACATGCTGAAGCTTCCCTGTACCTGCAGAAGCAAAACAGCCCCAAAGCATGATTGACCCCCCGCCATGCTTCACAGTAGGCAAGGTGTTCTTTTCTTCATAGGCCTTGTTCTTCCTCCTTAGAGATGAGCCGAAATTTTCGAAATTTCGAACTGCTTTTATTACGAATGCGAAATTTAACATTACGACCCAAATTCGTAATTTCGTAATTAATTTTCAAATCGTAATTTACAATTTCGTAATCGAAATTTCACTCCCGTAATGACGAATTTCGTGTTTCCAACCGAAATTTTACTTTTTCAGGTTTGTAAGGGTTTCTATCCCTCTAGATGCCTAAAATGAATAGCACAGCCAGCCACTCCTCCTCTCTCTCCCTCCCTCTCTCTCCCCCCCTCTCTCCCTCCAGAGATTTGTAGTATTTCAAAACCATACTCACATTCATGACATGTCCAGGGATCAAACCCAGGTCAACCACATGGAAGACAGCTATGCTCACCACCATACCACCAAACACACACTAAATAGACTGCTAACCTAAATCTTACTTGTAGACAGTCATATGAGACACATGCTGGGTGCAGGGCTTTGTGATTGGACCATGCGATAGAGTGAGGTGCAAAAATGAAATCATGCCTAGCAGAGGATGGTTTCACAGTGCTAAATGCTAGGCTGGCTGTGGTGCAATTGGTTAGTGTGTCTGGCTGGTAACAGCAAGGTTACAGGTTCAATTCCATCCAGGCATGTCTTTTCCTTTTGCGTTCAACAGTTGTCCAAACAGAGCCAACAGAGCCCCAGATAGCCATGTAGAGTTAGGTCACAGCTAGCCTGGCTGTGGTGCAATTGGTTAGTGTGTCTGGCTGGTAACAGCAAGGTTACAGGTTCAATTCCATCCAGGCATGTCTTTTCCTTTTGCGTTCAACAGTTGTCCAAACAGAGCCAACAGAGCCCCAGATAGCCATGTAGAGTTAGGTCACAGCTAGCCTGGCTGTGGTGCAATTGGTTAGTGTGTCTGGCTGGTAACAGCAAGGTTACAGGTTCGATTCCATCCAGGCATGTCTTTTCCTTTTGAGTTCAACAGTTGTCCAAACAGAGCCAACAGAGCCCCAGATAGCCATGTAGAGTTAGGTCACAGCTAGCCTGGCTGTGGTGCAATTGGTTAGTGTGTCTGGCTGGTAACAGCAAGGTTACAGGTTCGATTCCATCCAGGCATGTCTTTTCCTTTTGAGTTCAACAGTTGTCCAAACAGAGCCAACAGAGCCCCAGATAGCCATGTAGAGTTAGGTCACAGCTAGCCTGGCTGTGGTGCAATTGGTTAGTGTGTCTGGCTGGTAACAGCAAGGTTACAGGTTCGATTCCATCCAGGCATGTCTTTTCCTTTTGAGTTCAACAGTTGTCCAAACACCGAGCACAAAGTTTTGCATGCGTAAAGTTTTACGCACGCAAAATACCCCATGGGGTTCAATGGCGCAGCGCGCGCACGCAAAAGGAAAAGACATGCCTGGATGGAATTGAACCTGTAACCTTGCTGTTACCAGCCAGACACACTAACCAATTGCACCACAGCCAGGCTAGCTGTGACCTAACTCTACATGGCTATCTGGGGCTCTGTTGGCTCTGTTTGGACAACTGTTGAACGCAAAAGGAAAAGACATGCCTGGATGGAATTGAACCTGTAACCTTGCTGTTACCAGCCAGACACACTAACCAATTGCACCACAGCCAGCCTAGCATTTAGCACTGTGAAACCATCCTCTGCTAGGCATGATTTCATTTTTGCACCTCACTCTATCGCATGGTCCAATCACAAAGCCCTGCACCCTGCATGTGTCTCATATGACTGTCTACAAGTAAGATTTAGGTTAGCAGTTTATTTAGTGTGTGTTTGGTGGTATGGTGGTGAGCATAGCTGTCTTCCATGTGGTTGGCCTGGGTTTGATCCCTGGACATGTCATGAATGTGAGTATGGTTTTGAAATACTACAAATCTCTAGAGAGAGAGAGAGAGAGAGAGAGAGAGAGAGAGAGAGAGAGAGTGTGGTTGGTTGGTTATTCATTTTAGACATCTAGAGGGATAGAAACCTTTGCAAACTTTAAAATACTAAATTTCGTAATCGTAATTACGAAAATTTGCGTAATTTGCGAAAATTACGAAATTTCGATTACTGCTAAAATCGTAATTGTAGTAATTTCGCGGAAATTCGTAATTAGGTCATTACGCTCATCCCTATTCCTCCTCCAAACATAGCGTTGATCCTTGGGCCCAAACAGTTCTTATTTTGTTTCATCAGTCCACAGAACACTATCCCAAAACTTTTGTGGTTTGTCCACATGACTTTTGGCATACTGCAGTCCACTCTTCTTATTCTTTGGAGACAGCAAGGTGGTGCGCCTGGGAGTTCTGGCATGGAGGCCTTCATTACGCAGTGTGCGCCTTATTGTCTGAGCTGAAACTTCAGCACCCACATCTGACAAATCTTTTTTCAGTTCCTCAGCAGCAGTGGCAGTGCCAGGGGGGTGCTTTGGGTGCTGAAGCACCCTCTAAAGTTCTCCAAGCAACCCCAAAGCACCCCCCAGCGTGAACGGACTTACGGCGTCTATTAGACGCCGTGTCAGTTCACTGACAGCAGCAGCCCGCAGCTCCGACAGCGGCAGAGAAGGGCTACGGTAAAATGGCGTCCGAAGCCCTGCTCTGGAGACTTTGAGTCTGCAGCGCAGGGCTTTGGGCGCCATTTTCCTGCAGCCCTGCTCAGCGCGGGAGTTTCAGACAGTTTCTGGCTGCACTCTGCAGAGGATCGTGGGAGTTGCGCGCCGGACGGAGGCCGGGAGGAGGTCTGCAGTGCTGCAGGTGAATAAATATATATTTTTTTATTTATATTAGCAGCAGGTATATGTTCTGGCCAGGTTTGCCACATGATTGCAAGTATTTTCTAGTCAAATCTGCTACATGGTTGCACATATTTTCTGGTCAAATCTGCCAACATGATTGCACGTATTTTCTGGGCAAATCTGCCAACATGATTCCACGTATTTTCTGGTCAAATCTGCTACATGATTGCATGTATTTTCTGGTCAGATCTGCTACATGATTGCACGTATTTTCTGGGAAAATCTGCTACATGATTGCACGTATTTTCTGGGCAAATCTGCCGACATGATTTCATGTATTTTCTGGGCAAATCTGCCGACATGATTGCATGTATTTTCTGGTCAAATCTGCCGACATGATTGAATGTGTTTTTTGGTCAAATCTGCCGACATAATTGAACATGTTTTCTGGTCAGATCTGCCACATGATTGAATGTGTTTTCTGGTCAAATCTGCCGACATGATTGAACTTGTTTTCTGGGCAAATCTGCTCACATTACGTGCATTTTCTTGAGAAAACCTGCACAATTATGTGAATTTTCTGGGGAAAGGGTCACCAAAACTTGGGCCCACTGTCTTTGCGTTGCACTTTTAAAGGAAACCGGAGGTGAGAATAATATTGAGGCTGCCATATTTATAGTCTTTTAAGCAACACCAGTTGCCTGGCTGCCGTGCTGGTCCTCTGCCTCTAATTCTTTCAACCATAGACCCTGAACAAGCATGCAGCAGGTCAGGGGTTTCTGACAATATTGTCAGAACTGACAAGATTAGCTGCATGCTTGTTTCTGGTGTAATTCAGTTCACTACTGCAGACAAATAGATCAGCAGGGCTGCCAGGCAACTAGTATTGTTTAAAAGGAAATAATATGGCAGCCCCCATATCACTCTCACCCCGGGCTCACTTTAAATTACAGTTAGCTCCGCCCTCATTCGGTCATGGCCACGCCCTTTTTTGCTGCGGCGCATGTTAAAGCCACACCCAATTTTTTGCCGCGGCGCCGTGCCATGGGTCATCAGCTACCCCAGAAATTGGTCCAGCACCTGCATAAAAGCCCCACCCAAAAAATCCTGGAGCCGCCACTGCTCAGCAGTCACACGGGGACTTTTCTCCACTTTGCGCTTCAGGTAGCGCACAGCAGTTGAAGTCAGCATCTTCTTTCTGCCACGTCCAGGTAGCATTTCAACAGTGCCCTTTGCCTTGAATTTGCGAATGATGCTTCCTGTGGTGTCTTTTGGTATGTTTAACATCTTTCCAATCTTCTTATAGCCATTGCCCTTCCTGTGAAGAGAAATAACCTCTTGTCTTGTCTTCCTGGACCATTCTCTTGACTTCACCATGTTTGTAAACACACCAGTACATGTCTAGAAGGAGCTGAGTATCACAGTCATTTTAAATCTGCCTAATTGGTGCTTATTATGCTTGATTGCTGCTCATTAACACCACAGGTGTTTTCAATACCTGATCGAAAACACTTGAATGAACCTCTGTTCTTAAAGGGGAACTTCAGCCTAAACAAACATACTGTTATTAAGTTACATTAGTTATGTTAATTAGAATATATAGGTAATATAATCTCTTACCCACCCTGTTTTAAAAGAGCAGGCAAATGTTTGTGATTCATGGGAGCTGCCATCTTTATCATGCAGGCAGCCATCTTTTTGGTTGGAAGGAGGTGACAAGGAGCAGGAGACACAGTTCCAATTGTCCTGTGTCCTGATCAACCCTGCCAGCTGCACACACTAGGCTTCAAATGTCAAATTCAAAATGTAAAAAAACAAACAAAATTGCACCAAAACAGCAGAACGAGAACAACAACATCAGAAATCCCATCATGCTTTGCACAGCATCAGGGGAAAAATGCCCGGGCAGTTTTCTTCTGTGCAACTAAAAGGGAGGCTTGTATAAGAGAAAAAAAGTTCTGATGCGGTGAAACTGTTAAAGAAACACCAGGCCTTTTCAGTGCTGCTGAGTCGATTTTTAGTCTGGAGGTTCACTTTAAGAGTGGTAGTCTTTAAGGGGTTGAATAATTGTGTCAATGAAAAAATCACACAAAAAAATAATTAATACTGTATTACAAAAACAATTGATGTCATTTTAGTTGCATTTGGTTCTTTAAAAAGTCCTTGTAAGATTTAATTCTGAACACAATTACAAATGTACACTAAATTCCCTAAAACGCTTTACAGCATTGGGGGGGGGGTTGAATAATTTTGAACACAACTGTAATAAACATTATTGTACTTATTTAAGTGATTGCAAAATCACTTTTCTATACGTTTTCTTGCTCTCTAACATTCAATTTATGTTAATACACTGATTAAATGAGAAGAAAATATTTCTATTTCCACATATGTAAAAAAAAAAAAAAATACACCATCTTCATAATAATTTTGTCCCCTGACTGTTCCCATTTTGTCCTTTTTGTTAGCTCATACATTCAAGTTCATTGACCAGTCATAACTGTTATCTAATCATGTTTCTTTTAAAGCAATTACATCATATTCACTGTCGCTCATCAGCAGTTTAGTTAAGAAAGTCAAACTCAAGCTTGGCCAAGCTTTTCGAGTTTCTTGCCATACATTTTGCTATTTAGCAGCATATTTGAATCCCGACTGTTTCTGTTGTCTCTCCAGTATAGCAAGTGTCACTGTCCTATATTTGAGAAAAGTTACAGTTCTGAATTTAGTTTATTTCAGTGTATACTAAAAAAAAAACATTTTGAGGACCTTCCATTTGCGTACGAGAGGAATCGGCGCAGGAGACTTGGGCGCAGGATACAGCCGGTATATGGCTGATCCTTCTGCTGCACAAGTTCCTGGCCGTGTTAATTACTATTCCCCCTCCAGGCCGCCATGGATGGTGGGGAATGAAATAATTCAGCTTCCAACAATTGCTGGAAGCTGAATTATTGTGTTTTAAAAGTAACTTCAGTTCTGTCTTCTGACGGGGCCAAAGTTACTCCGTGTGCTGCTATAGCCATAATTCTTATTACGGCCTCTGGTCTCCTGTGCTGGATTCACTGTGTTCGCTTCCATCTCTCAATTTATCCCATGAGTAAAGGGTTCCCCACACCTTTTAAAATTAAAAAGAAAACTGTCTTAAAAAAAACACTGTAAATTTGCACCCTTGCGTCTTAGATTGTGATGTAACAGAACACTGGCTGTACTGGCGGAGAGTCCTACAATGCACATTTTGAAAAGTCGTGGGAGATAATGTCCAACAATACATTTAAAATTTGATTGAAACCAAACAAGGAAAATGCGGGTCTTTTTTGCACGCACTGTGATCTCTAATAATTCTATTGACGATACTTCGTTGGTTGCATCAGCAAGAAGACCAAACAGCTCATAATTCACAGGCATCATAATATTTGAGTTTCTGGTTATTTTAAGCTCAGAGTAAATCTGCACATTTTGCGGTGATAAAAAGCTCACTTTCCCCTTAGTGCCTTAAAGCAATACTGTCCAGGTGTCACATTGAATTTTTTACAATTAGAATCTGATGCAACCTTAGGTGAGTGTTGCATTTTATAAATAAAGTTATGCTGGATAGAAAGAATGGCTTAGGCTGCACCCAGTCTTTCTGGTTCAGCGAATGTCAGCAATGTGTATTTCTTCAGTAATGTTAAATATGCTGTCACTATTAATACTGTTTGTTAACCTATGTCTTAAAGACTATTGCTTATGTTCTCATTATTTATCACCAAACACAAACGTTATAAGTAGATACATAGGGACCAATCCAATTCACCTTTACTCCAGTTTTCTCCTAGGTGATATTTTCACATTTTATCAATAAAACGCCTTTTAGTGGCTGGATGGTCAATGGTTAAGGGCTCTGCCTCTGACACAGGAGACCAGGGTTCAAATCTCGGCTCTGCCTGTTCAGTAAGCCAGCACCTATTCACTAGGAGACCTTAGGCAAGTCTCCCTAACGCTGCTACTGCCTATAGGGCGCGTCCTAGTGGCTGCAGCTCTGGCACTTTGAGTCCACCAGGAGGAAAGCGCGATATAAGTGTTATTTGTCTTGTCTTTTAAAGAGACTATGTAATTAAAAAAAAAACTCTGGGGGGTACTTACCTCAGGAGGGGGAAGCCTCAGGGTCCCAATGAGGCTTCCCCCTCCCCTGTAGGTTCAGGGAATCCAGCCCTGGCTCCCCCCCGAATACTCCCCCAATCCTTCCCTGACAAGCCTGACAAGGGATGATATATTTACCTCGCTGGGATCTCACACAGGCTAGGCAGAAATAGCCGAACCTGATCGTATCCGCTCTACTGCACAGGAGCAAAAAGACTCGCGTCTGCGCAACAGAGTGGATCGATCGGATTTGTCTAGTTCCACCTTAACCTGAATGAAGATCGGCTAGTTCATCTGCGCGGGATTGCGGTAGGTAAATATTTACTTTGCTGCACTTTGGGGGACCCTGGCACTTAAACGGAGGGACAAGGGAAGCCTCATTAGGATCCAGTAGGATCCAGAGGATTCCCCCTCCCTACTTTTTGGTACTTTTTCAATTGCAGAGTGCTGAAAAGTTTTTTTTTTAAACAGAAGATGATAAATGAGGAGAAAACATAGGAGATAAAGTTAATTGCATATGGGTCAAAGTGAATTGGATCAGACCCATAGAGTTGTATGAACATGTTTAGGCACCTCTGGCCAAATTACATTCCATCGTCATTCAAAAAAAAAAAAAATGTAATGACGTATAGTAGAATGTAATAAATTATTTCGGATACCCATATTTTTATTATCCTGATTTTAGCATCATAAACACTTCTTAGATTTATATATTGCTGTATACTGCTATGTGACCGTGCCCTCTCAGTGATGTTTAGCGTAAGCTATGATATCATACAGCCTCCTTCCCCAGAGCACTCTGGGAGATCATGTGATGTTCCTGGTGACTTTTTCACAGTGAGTAAATTTGCCAGTAGTAAAGATGAATCTCTTATAAATTTCAGAATGTAAATCGGGGAAATGAAAGATTTTACAATGGGCAAACACTGCCCAAATCATTTATAAATGAATACTGTAAAAATAAGCAACTTTATTCATTTCAAGCTATACACAGTAAAGTATCCCTTTAAAGGTGCATACACACATTTGACGGATGCCGCCCATCAGGGATCAGAACCTGATTCCCTTGGGTGACTTTGCTGAGAAGGGTGTGTCAGTTGTGTAGGTGAAGACGCACTGTGTTGATATGCGTGTGTGTGTGGGGGGGGGGGGGACAGAGAGTCGGCCATTGGCGCCCCTTCTTCTTTTTGTTTTTCACAGTGGTATATCTTGGGAGCAGCTGAGCGCACCTCGATAGGGGCCTGATCGCACCAGGGGGTGCTACCAATCACCCCACCTTTCTTGTTGAGCGCAGGAATCTGGGAAGCCTCGGCAGAGCAAGCTAATATGTAAAAACAGGATGTTAACCCTAATCTTGCCACGGATTCTTGATTGGATTTAAATCTGGACTTTGACTGGGCCATTCTAACACATGCATATGTTTTGTTTTAAACCATTCCATTGTTGCCCTGGCTTTATGTTTAGAGTCGTTGTCCTGCTGGAAGGTGAACCTCCGCCCCAGTCTCAAGTCTTTTGCAGACTCCAAGAGGTTTTCTTCCAAGATTTCCCTGTATTTGGCTCCATCCATCTTCCCATCAACTCTGACCAGCTTCCCTGTCCCTACTGAAGAGAAGCACCCCCAGAGCATGATGCTGCCACCACCATATTTGACAGTGGTGATGATGGTGAGTTCAGAGTGATGTGCAGTGTTAGTTTTCCGCCACACATAGTGTTTTGCATTTTGGCCAAAAAGTTCAGTTTTGGTCTCATCTGACCAGAGCACCTTCTTCCACATGTTTTCTGTGTCCCCCACATGGCTTGTGGCAAACTGCAAACGGGACTTCTTATGCTTTCTGTTAACAATGCCTTTCTTCTTGCCACTCTTCCATAAAGGCCAACTTTGTACAGTGCATGACTAATAGTTGTCCTGTGGACAGAGTCTCCCACCCGAGCTGTAGATCTCTGCAGCTCGTCCAGAGTCACCATGGGCCTCTTGACTGCATTTCTGATCAGCGCTCTCCTTGTTCGGCCTGTGAGTTTAGGTGGACGGCCTTGTCTTGGTAGGTTTACAGTTGTGCCATACTCCTTCCATTTCTGAATGATCGTTTGAACAGTGCTCCGTGGGATGTTCAAGGCTTTGGAAATCTTTTTGTAGCCAAAGCCTGCTTTAAACTTCTCAATAACTTTATCCCTGACCTGTCTGGTGTGTTCTTTTGACTTCATGGTGTTGTTGCTCCCAATATTCTCTTAGACAACCTCTGAGGTCGTCACAGAGCAGCTGTACTTGTACTGACATTAAATTACACACAGGTGCACTCTATTTAGCCATTAGCACTCATCAGGCAATGTCTATGGGCAACTGACTGCACTCAGACCAATGGGGGCTGACTAATTTCGCACACCCCATTTTGCAGTTATTGATTTATAAAAAATGTTTGGAATCATGTATGATTTTCATTCCACTTCTCATGTGTACACCACTTTGTATTGGTCTTTCATGTGGAATTCCACTAAAATTGATTCATGTTTGTGGCAGTAATATGACAAAATGTGGAAAACTTCAAGGGGGCCGAATACTTTTGCAAGCCACTGTAAGTGTACTAGCAGCATCCTCCAATGCTTTCCACCACTCCACCTTTGTTAGGTCTGTTATATCTAATCTCTACCTCTTATAGACGTAACCCTCCGGGTGGTGGATAGAGGCAGTTACTTAAATAATTCAGAGAGGGCTTTTTCAGAGATGCTGAAGAAAGAGGGCCACCTCCATGTTGTCTGTCAATGAAGAAATTACTTCAGGAACATGAGTATTCAGAGCATGGCATCTGTGGAGTTACCCTTTATATCTTAACCTCCCTAGCGGAATGACTACTTCTGGATTTTAGGGTCTAAAAGTGGTACAATTTTTTCACAAGCTTTTAGACCAGTGCTGGGCAAACTACGGCTTGTGGGCTATATCCGGCATACGTGTGCTGTAAACCCGGCCTGCCATGAGGCATCCGGATTCCTTTTCTCCCTCCCTACAGAGTCGTGAGTGGAAGGAAACTGAGGGTTAACACTCACCTAGTCGCCGCCACCTGCGTCGGGTCTCCATGACCACAGGGCGTCAATTGAGACACGCTGCCATGTCTTGAATGCGTTCTACGTGAAGCGTGTCATGTGACACCCTGTGGCCATGGAGACCCAACGCAGGAAGTGGCAAGTAGGTGAGTAGGTTTCCTTCTGCTGGCGACTCTGCAGGGAAAGAGGAGGAAGGAAGGAATTTTAAGAACGCGGTCCTAGGTCTGTAGCATGCGGCCCATGCAACATTTTACCAGCTCGGTTTTAGACCCTAAAAGCAGGGGGGAAAAAATCATACCGCTAGATAGATCTATGTCAGCACTTCAAATAACTCATCTCCCGTGGATCCAGCGCTGCAATTCTCCATCCATCCACTATAGAGTATCAAATTGCAATCTCACCAGAGGCCTCTGAGGACTGGAAGAAGAATGGCCGCCAGCGTCTGGATCCTGGGGGAAGTAAGCTGCACATATACCTCCCAGTGGCTCCCCTGAGTCAGGCTCAGGGTTACCACTCTGAGCTGCGGATTTGCAGCCCGAGCCTGTCTCACCAAGCAGAACCTGACTCATACTGGATGCAAATTTTGCCTCTTTGGCTCAAATAAGGGCACAGCTTGTGTAAATTTGGATTCGCTAGCCAGAATATGCAGGGTGTTAAACTAACTACACTGCACTGCATAGCCCTGCAGGGGTTAGTCTGTGTATAAGTATTTTACACATTAACAGGGGTGCAGGTACTAAGCTCCCAATAGCCCCATGAAAGGGGAGCAGCACAAACAGTGCCCCAAGCCCCCTCACTGTTCAGTTTTGTTAATATTGTTACATTGCTAAGATTTTTATTTTACTGAACTGTGTAGCAGTTACTTGTAATATGTCCAGATTAATGGCTTTCATGGCCAAGTAGTCACATGGGCCTTCAATTGCTGATGTCGCCAATCTGGGTATTTCCCCGGGAAGATTAATACTGGACTGAGACAAGATGTTATGACATTCTCCAGCCCATATTTCCTTATATTTATCACAGCGTTTCCTCAATTACTCCCACTTGTCAAACCAACAAGCTTTGTTCTTACAGCTGGAATGCTGCAATCCCAAATGCTAATAAAAGTTGTTTGCTTCCCCAAAATTTATGACACTTTATAAAGATGGTTAGCCAAATGGGTGAAAGGGGAAAGAAATGCAAATTTCAACTGAAGTTACGCAGCAGGAAACAAAATTAGCCAGAGAGAGGGTACCTGCTTATCCTGCATGCCTCTGGCCGAGTCCATCTCTTTTTGTTTGCATATGCAGAGACTATATTATTAACCACTTGAGGACCGGCGTGGAAACCCCCCTTCAGGACCAGAGCAATTTAAATTTTTTAGGTGCCACCAGTATAGTCAGTCAGGCATGGGTGTCCCCAGTATAGATAGGTGTCCTCAGTATAGGCAGCCTTCATTACTCACCTTCCTAGTCCCTGGCTTGAGGATGTCATCAAGCCGGGACTAGGAACTTAGCAACAGAGCGACGATGGATGCCGGGCAGACCAGAGGGGGAGCGACGATCGCTGGAGAAACGTCAGGAGAGGTGAGTGGGTCCTCTTCTTCCTCTTCAGCCACTGCCGCTGCTTCAGTGATCACTATGATCAGCGGCGATCATTGTGATCACGTAATCAGGAGCCAATCGCCATAGCTTCTGATCAGTGAGGGGAATCTCTCCTCTCGGGTGTGTGCGATCGCGTCGGGACTTCAAGGATGTTACAGTTACGTCCTATCAGCCACAGACAGTTACACAGAGGACATAACTGTAACGTCCTTGGTCCCAAAGGGGTTAATATACTTCTTTGTCTGTCTCCATCTGTTATGAAGGGAGACAATCTCACTGTTATCAACTAAAAAAAAGTAGAAAATGGGATTATACTACCAAACCTAAAATTTCAGTAACTACTCTGATTAAATGAAAGAACATTTGAAAGCAATCCCATGCATTCTGTGTGTGTAAAAACATATACTTTCACTACTGAGACCAGTTCAAGATAGCTTATCTCTGTCTCATCGGCAAAAGCGATCAGGGACCGCACGGCTCTGGGCCATACATGCGCAGTAGCTGCCGACTCTTGGTGACCGGCCAGCTTTGTGGGGGTCACCGCTGCTGGCCGGAGGGGCCCAGGGGGATACTATGGGCACAGGAGGAGTCCAGGGGGCTGAAAGAATCATTTAAATTTTCCCTTAAGTATTCCTTTAATAAACAATCTAGCCTGCAACTTAGAATATGTTTTAGATTTTGACTCTATACGTCATTGATTTCGACAACCCTGTGTAAGACCATCAAGCCACCGCAGTCCTGTTTACCTGTACAGACTGCTGTGAATGTTGATCTATTTCTAAACAGTAGAAAAGCAGTAATTATTGATTGGGGGCCATCTCTATATAATTTCCAAGTGTCCCTGCGTCCGTCCCTGTGACAGAGCTTTTTTGCACTGCGCATGTGCAGGGACAAGACGCAGAGACACTGCCGAGAGCAGGAGGAGGACGGAGCCAGAAGGGGCGGGCGTGTGTGCGCACGTGCTAGGGCACGTGCATGCGCACAGCGGATTTTTGACAGACCTAGCCCATTTTTAAATGAGCTAAGGTCACTAGTTTGAGAAAAATCTGACATTTCTGTTATAATTTAAGTAGGCCTCAGTTATTTGGACTGAGTTTTAGGTAAAAGGCTTGTACGCAGAGTATACCTTTAAGAAGCGGTTCTCGCAGAATCGAGGCTGCAGGCAGTTACCAGTAATATGTCCTGAACATGTTCCTGAAGGAAGGCCACAGGCCTACACTGCCCCAGACGAATGGACTACGGGAACAATCAACATAGGCCATATTTACAAAACATAACATTCCTGCAACTGGGACAAGGGGGCTCACAGAATATTAATTGAGTAGGTGTGTATCATGACATCACAAGGGATCTGAACCAATTATAGATGGTTCAGATGATGACACAGTTAAGTCTTTCCTGGTCAGTATTAAAGTTCATGATGGGCCAACGGAGGGCACTTTTACTTTCATGCTCTCTATCTACTGACTGGAACCCTAATTACTTTCCTTTATTTATGTAATCTGATATAATATATGCTGTATATATTAGATAGGCCTCAGGGCCTAGTTAGATGTGGTAGCTAGATGTAACGTAGTATAGACAGAAGATAACAACTGGTCACCATTCACCAGGAATGGGACCAAGAGCTTGTAACGCAACGGACTTAAAACAGAAGAATCTGCTTTGCTAATGTGTAACGAACTGTATCTGTGTATCTGTTTACTGAATAAACTCTTTGGAACTTGGAAGCTGACTAAAGAAGTTCAATCTCCTATGCTGTTTGCTGTGATGAGTCGAGTTTGCAGCTCTTACTAATGAGTTAATGGTGCCGGAATAAAGGTGATTTCTTACAATTTCAGTACTATAAGTACAGTTATTCTTTACACTCAATGATAGCTTTACTTGTCCTCTCACCCTAACTTACCCTGTGGGCAATTCCAGTCTCTGTACCAATCCACACCAAGTGTGGGTGCAGCATCACACGTGGCGAGCAGTGGTGCTCAAATACCCCTTTTTAAAATTCGAGTTTGGTCGAATTCGAATAGTAAGTTATTCGAGGTCAGTCGAATATTCGAGTCGAATAATTTTTACTATTCGATTCGACCTCGGACTTCGAGCTCACTATTCGAGTCGGTATTCGAGCTCATTATTCGAGCTGACTATTCGAATTGGCCTTAAATAGCTTACAACACTTGTTTTGAGGGTGAATGATGCAAGAAACATCTTTTTTTCCAAGTAACAACAGCAAGTGATTATGTGGGGATGTTCCTTTAAAAAAAAAAAGGTGAAAAGAGAAGTTGTGTCCAGAATTTTGTTCAGTACTGTATATACTACTTCTTCTTCTTCTTCTTCTTCTTCTTTATCTTCTATCTTCTTCTTCTTCTATATCTTCTTCTTCTATATCTTCTTCTTCTATATCTTCTTCTATATCTTCTTCTTCTTCTATATTGTCTTCTTCTTCTTCTTCTTCTTCTTCTTCTTCTTCTTCATCTTCTTCTTCTTCATCTTCTTCTTCTTCTTCTTCTTCTTCATCTTCTTCATCTTCTTCTTCTTCTCCTTCTTCTTCTTCTTCTTCTTTATCTTCTTCTTCTTCATCTTCTTCATCTTCTTCTTCATTTTCTTCTTCTTCATCTTCTTCTTCTTCTCCTTCTTCTTCTTCTTCTTCATCTTCTTCTTCTTCATCTTCTTCATCTTCTTCTTCTTCATCTTCTTCTTCTTCATCTTCTTCATCTTCTTCTATATCGTCTTCTTCTTCACTTATTTCTCTTTTCAATTTTTTTTTTACAGAAATGCAGCTATTTTTGAGCGTAACAAATAGCTGGTGGCGCACGCATGTTGGAAGCGCCATTGTATGTGCTCCCTGGCAGTGGAAACACACAGACAGCAGGAGGTAAATTCAGCAGCAGGAGGAGGAGGATGAGTGTGTGGCAGCAGGCAGTCAATGAGGCAGGCAGCGTGACATAATAGCCCTGGTACCTAGCGGTGATACCAGGGCTGTAAATAAACACAACAGGAGGTCCCAGACAGCGGTCGTGCAGCCCACATCGTGTCCAATACACAACTGGGACAACACAGTTTTCAACCCGGGCACCTCAGAAAAATTAAACCTTTTTTTTTTTTTTTAATGGTTTTTTGGTTTTGTTTGTACAACCAATTGCACAGATATATAGCTATTGTTTGACGTAATAGCTGGTGGCAGAGTGGCAGCAGAATGTAATTCTGTGTACCCTGGCAGTGGGAAACACAGACCGACAGCAGCAGCAGGAGGAATGGAGGAGTAGTGTGAGTGTGGCAGCAGGCAGGCAGCGTGACATAATAGCCCTGGTACCTAGCGGTGATACCAGGGCTGTAAATAAACACAACAGGAGGTCCCAGACAGCGGTCGTGCAGCCCACATCGTGTCCAATACACAACTGGGACAACACAGTTTTCAACCCGGGCACCTCAGAAAAATTAAACCTTTTTTTTTTAATTTTTTATGGTTTTTTGGTTTTGTTTGTACAACCAATTACACAGATATATAGCTATTGTTTGACGTAATAGCTGGTGGCAGAGTGGCAGCAGAATGTAATTCTGCAATTTCTGTGTACCCTGGCAGTGGGAAACACAGACCGACAGCAGCAGCAGCAGGAGGAATGGAGGAGTAATGTGAGCAGCTATTGTTTGACGTAATAGCTGGTGGCAGTGTGGCAGCAGAAGGTAATTCTGTGTACCCTGGCAGTGGGAAACACAGACAGACAGCAGCAGCAGAAAGAATGGAGGAGTAGTGTGAGTGTGGCAGCAGGCAGGCAGCGTGACATAATAGCCCTGGTACCTAGCGGTGATACCAGGCTGTAAATAAACACAACAGGAGGTCCCAGACAGCGGTCGTGCAGCCCACATCGTGTCCAATACACAACTGGGACAACACATTTTTCAACCCGGGCACCTCAGAAAAATTAAACCTTTTTTTTTTTTTAATGGTTTTTTGGTTTTGTTTGTACAACCAATTACACAGATATATAGCTATTGTTTGACGTAATAGCTGGTGGCAGAGTGGCAGCAGAATGTAATTCTGTGTACCCTGGCAGTGGGAAACTCAGACCGACAGCAGCAGCAGGAGGAATGGAGGAGTAGTGTGAGTGTGGCAGCAGGCAGGCAGCGTGACATAATAGCCCTGGTACCTAGCGGTGATACCAGGGCTGTAAATAAACACAACAGGAGGTCCCAGACAGCGGTCGTGCAGCCCACATCGTGTCCAATACACAACTGGGACAACACAGTTTTCAACCCGGGCACCTCAGAAAAATTAAACCTTTTTTTTTTTTTAATGTGGTTTTTTGGTTTTGTTTGTACAACCAATTACACAGATATATAGCTATTGTTTGACGTAATAGCTGGTGGCAGAGTGGCAGCAGAATGTAATTCTGTGTACCCTGGCAGTGGGAAACACAGACCGACAGCAGCAGCAGGAGGAATGGAGGAGTAGTGTGAGTGTGGCAGCAGGCAGGCAGCGTGACATAATAGCCCTGGTACCTAGCGGTGATACCAGGGCTGTAAATAAACACAACAGGAGGTCCCAGACAGCGGTCGTGCAGCCCACATCGTGTCCAATACACAACTGGGACAACACAGTTTTCAACCCGGGCACCTCAGAAAAATTAAACCTTTTTTTTTTTTTTAATGGTTTTTTGGTTTTGTTTGTACAACCAATTACACAGATATATAGCTATATATTGTTTGACGTAATAGCTGGTGGCAGAGTGGCAGCAGAATGTAATTCTGTGTACCCTGGCAGTGGGAAACACAGACAGACAGCAGAAGGGCAGTACACAGCAGCCCACTGTAGGTGTAAAATGTGTGGCTGCAGGCGACGTAATAGTCAAACTGAACCAGGCTGGCTTAGTGAGCAGGAGCCAGGAGGTGGTAAAGGGTGGTAAGGCACATTAACGATGGTTCTTAGCCAGTTCATGTCCCCCTCTCGCCGACAACAGGGGCCAGGAACTCGCCTTCCACCCACGCCTGGTTCATCTTGAGAAACGTCAGTCTGTCCACAGACTTGTGAGACAGACGTGAGCGTTTCTCGGTGACCACGCCACCAGCTGCACTGAAGCAGCGCTCGGACAGCACGCTGGAAGGGGGGCAGGACAGCACTTCCAGGGCGTACTGCGCCAGCTCGCTCCAGATCTCCAGGCGCTTGACCCAATACTCCATGGGATCAACAGGGGCATCGCTGTCAAGCCTGCTGTAGGACCCCATGTAGTCAGCCACCATGCGGGTCAGGCGCTGGCTGTGACCGGAGGAGGATGCTGCTGCATCATGCACCTCCTCTCTAGTCACTGCTGCCGGAGCCTCTACAGTCCTGTAGAGCTCGTGGCTGAGAGACAGCAGGTCTGTGGGGCGCTTGCTGCTGGATGCAGGCACCTGCTGCTGCCTCTGTGCTGGCTGCTGGACAGTGGGGGTGGAAGGCTGGGGGAAGGCTTCCTCCAAGCGCTCAACAAGGGCCTGCTGCAAGCTCCTTATTTGTTGCGCTGGGTCTCCTCCTGCAGGCGGCAGGAACTGGCTCAACTTCCCCTTGAGGCGTGGGTCCAACATCATGCTGATCCAGATGTCCTCCCTCTGCTTCATCTGGATCACCCTGGGGTCCTTGCGCAGGCACGCCAGCATGTGCGCTGCCATTGGGAAGAGGCGGGCCACGTGTGCTGGCACATCGACGGCAGTGCTGTCCTCCTCATCCTCCTCCTCTGCCGCCTCATCCTCTCTCCACCCCCGCACCAACTCAGCTGCGCTGTGCTGATCCCCCTCATCAGCAGCAAGGTCAGGGACCTCCACCAAGTCCTCCTCCTCCTCCCCCTCAGAGGTGGACTGTGCAGCTGCTTGCCGCTCCTGCTGGTCCAAGGCTGCCGCTCCCTGTTCCAGCAAAGCATCGAGGGCCCTGTTCAGCAGACAAACCAGGGGCACCCACTCGCAGACCATAGCATGGTCCCTGCTCACCATGTTAGTGGCCTGCAGAAAGGGAGCCAGCACTAAGCACACCTGCTGCATGTGCCTCCAGTCATCATCGGGGACTATGGACGGGATGTTGCTGGTCTTGTCCCTTCTCCGAGCGGCGGAAACAGTGGCCAGGGCAAGGTACTGGTTGACAGCGTGCTTCTGTTCAACCAGACGCTCCAACATCGCCAGGGTGGAGTTCCAGCGAGTCGGAACGTCAAGGATCAGCCGATGGCGTGGCAGCTCCAGCTCCTTTTGCACGTCTTCCAGGCTCGCACAGGCTGCAGCCGAGCGCCGGAAGTGACGCACAACGTTCCTTGCCGTTTCCAGCAGTTCGCCCATCCCCTGGTAGGTGCGCAAGAACTTTTGCACCACCAGGTTCAGCACGTGGGCAAGAAAGGGGATGTGGGTCAGGTTTCCCCTGTCTATTGCGGCAACCAGATTGGCCCCATTGTCGGCCACCACCTCTCCGACTCTGAGGCCTCTGGGGGTCAGCCAAATCCTCTCCTGCTCCTGGAGTTTGGCCAACACATGGGTTGCCGTCAGCTTGGTCTTCCCAAGGCTGACCAAGTGCAGCAGCGCTTGGCAGTGGCGGGCCTTCAAGCTGCTGCTGAGGCGGGGGGTTTGGCCAGGTGTGTTGGAGGATGGCAGAGGATCGGAGGAACCTGCTGCAGTTCCCCTGACCCTGCGGGGTGGCACCACCCACTGTGTTGCTGCTGCTGTGCCCGCTGCTGCTCTCCCATCCTCACCCCCTTCCACCAAGCTGACCCAGTGGACAGTGAAGGACAGGTAGCGGCCTGTCCCGAAGCGGCTGCTCCAGGAGTCCATGGTGACGTGGACCCTTTCACCAACCATGTGCTCCAACCCTCGCTCCACATTGGCCATCACAAAGCGGTGCAGTGCAGGAATGGCCTTGCGGGCGAAGAAGTGTCTGCTGGGAAGCTGCCAGTCTGTGGCTGCGCAAGCAAGCAGCGCACGCATGTCGCTCCCCTCCTGCACAAGCGTGTACGGCAGGAGTTGGGAGCACATGGCCCGTGCCAGCAAGCCGTTCAGCTGCCGCACGCGACGGCTGCTGGGAGGCAGAGCCCTAACCACCCCCTGGAAGGACTCGCTCAAAAGGCTCTGGCGTGGCCTTTTGCTGGCACGGGAATCAGCAGACACAGCAGAGGAGGCCACTGAGGACTGGCTGCCAGAACAGGCCTCAGTGTCGGCGGCAGGAGTTGCAGAGGGGGGAGGAGCAGTGCGTTTCCGCACTCCTGCTGGTGCTGCTGGAGGAGCAGGAGGGCAGGTGGCTGCTGTTGCTGCTGCTGCTGCTGCTGAAGGCTGTGCAGTGATGGGTGTGGTGCCACTGCCAGCACCAGATGCCTTCAGCCTCTGGAGCTCCTCATGCTGGTGGAAATGTTTCGCAGCAAGGTGGTTGATGAGTGAGCTGGTGCTGAACTTTAAGGGGTCTGCACCTCTGCTCAACTTCCGCTGACAGTGGTTGCAAGTGGCGTACTTGCTGTACACTGTGGGCATGGTGAAAAAACGCCAGATTGGTGACAAAAACGACCCCCTACGGCATGGAACCGCTGCTGCCTGTCTCCCTGTGGTGGTTGGGCGGGGGGCTTGGGTGCGGCTGGTGGTGGTACTGGCAGATGCTGCTGCTGCTGCTGCTGAGCCTGAGACACCAGCAGGCTGGGGGACCTGCCTACTGCTGCCAATGCTTGCAATGATGCGCCTCCTTGCAAGGCCCACAAGCGCATCCTCCTCCTCCTCCTCAGAGCTGCTGATGACGACATCCCCTGGAGCTGGTGGCACCCAGTCTCTGTCTGTCACCGTGTCATCATCATCCTCCCCCTCCTGAAACATGTCCTGCTAGGATGATGACCCCCCAAACTCCTCTCCTGATGCATGGATGGGCTGCTTGACTGTCGCCACAGTCTTGCTGTCCAATCCCTCATCCCCCAAAGTGCCCATCAGCATCTCCTCCTCAAGATCGCCAACAACAGCAGACAATTTACTCATGATGCCTGGGGTCAAAAGACTGCTGAATGACAGGTCGGCGAGTGACGGTGAACTGGCCTCCTCCCCAGGCCCTGCTGGGCGGCTGCTGCGAACAGGGGTGGTGGTGGTGGTCAGGGCGGAGGCCTCGGATGCAGAGCTGATGGCGGGCTGCTCATCCTCCGTCATCAGTTGCACCACAGTGTCTGCATCCTTTTCCTCAATGGGACGTTTCCGACCCGGCTGGAGGAAAATCGGAGCAGGTGCTACACGCTGCTGCTGCTGCTGTGTCTTTGCAGCGTGAGTTGCAGATGCTCCTGCTGGGCGGCGCCCAAGGCGTCCACGGCCAGTGGCTATGGGAGGAATGTTAGCCACTGACGCTGCTGCTGCGGAACTGTGCATGGTGGCGCGCCCGCGCCCGCGGCTTGCCACAATGCTGCTCCCTCTCCTCCTGATTCCCTTGCTGCCCTTCCCCTTGCCCAAACTGCGCTGGCTGCCACTTCCAGACATCTTCGATGTTTTGGGCATAAACACAAAAGTTTTTGAAAAGGGCGGGTGAAAAGTGGGGTACTTTAATGGAGTGGGTTGGTGGGTGAGGTGACTGAGTGAGTGTCCCGACTCCCTAGTACAGTAAGTAAGTAGTAACAGTCAGGAAGTACAACTAGCAGTTACAATAATCAGTAGTAATCACAAGGAAATAGAGTGTGTGTACACTACAGACAGTGAGTGCACGCACGCGCGCGCAAACACGCGCAGGAGCTGGCCTATGAACAGAGAGTGAGTGAGTGTCCCTAGTACAGTAAGTAAGTAGTAACAGTCAGGAAGTACAACTAGAAGTTACAATAATCAGTAGTAATCACAAGGAAATAGAGTGTGTGTACACTACAGACAGTGAGTGCACGCACGCGCACACACGTGCAGGAGCTAGCCTATAAACAGTGACTGAGTGAGTGTCCCTACTACAGTAAGTAAGTAGTAACTGTCAGGAAGTAGAATTTACAATAATCAATCAGTAATCAGAAGGAAATAGAGTGTGTGTACAGTACACAGACAGTGAGTGCACACACACACACAGGAGCTAGTAGCCTATGTACAGTGACAGTGAGTGTCCTAGTACAGTTACAGTATATAACTATTCAGAAGGAAATAGAGTGTGTGTACTACACAGACAGTGAGTGCAAGCACACGCAGGAGCTAGCCTATGAACAGTGACAGTCAGTGAGTGTCCTAGTACAGTTACAGTATATAACTATTCAGAAGGAAATAGAGTGTGTGTACACAGACAGTGAGTGCAAGCACACGCAGGAGCTAGCCTATGAACAGTGGCAGTCAGTGAGTGTCCTAGTACAGTTACAGTATATAACTATTCAGAAGGAAATAGAGTGTGTGTACACAGACAGTGAGTGCAAGCACACGCAGGAGCTAGCCTATGAACAGTGACAGTCAGTGAGTGTCCTAGTACAGTTACAGTATATAACTATTCAGAAGGAAATAGAGTGTGTGTACTACACAGACAGTGAGTGCAAGCACACGCAGGAGCTAGCCTATGAACAGTGACAGTCAGTGAGTGTCCTAGTACAGTTACAGTATATAACTATTCAGAAGGAAATAGAGTGTGTGTACTACACAGACAGTGAGTGCAAGCACACGCAGGAGCTAGCCTATGAACAGTGACAGTCAGTGAGTGTACTAGTACAGTTACAGTATATAACTATTCAGAAGGAAATAGAGTGTGTGTACTACACAGACAGTGAGTGCACACACACACGCAGGAGCTAGTAGCCTATGAACAGTGACAGTCAGTGAGTGTCCTAGTACAGTTACAGTATATAACTATTCAGAAGGAAATAGAGTGTGTGTACTACACAGACAGTGAGTGCAAGCACACGCAGGAGCTAGCCTATGAACAGTGACAGTCAGTGAGTGTCCTAGTACAGTTACAGTATATAACTATTCAGAAGGAAATAGAGTGTGTGTACTACACAGACAGTGAGTGCAAGCACACGCAGGAGCTAGCCTATGAAGACAGTCAGTGAGTGTCCTAGTACAGTTACAGTATATAACTATTCAGAAGGAAATAGAGTGTGTGTACTACACAGACAGTGAGTGCAAGCACACGCAGGAGCTAGCCTATGAACAGTGACAGTCAGTGAGTGTCCTAGTACAGTTACAGTATATAACTATTCAGAAGGAAATAGAGTGTGTGTACTACACAGACAGTGAGTGCAAGCACACGCAGGAGCTAGCCTATGAACAGTGACAGTCAGTGAGTGTCCTAGTACAGTTACAGTATATAACTATTCAGAAGGAAATAGAGTGTGTGTACACAGACAGTAAGTGCAAGCACACGCAGGAGCTAGCCTATGAACAGTGACAGTCAGTGAGTGTCCTAGTACAGTTACAGTATATAACTATTCAGAAGGAAATAGAGTGTGTGTACACAGACAGTGAGTGCAAGCACACGCAGGAGCTAGCCTATGAACAGTGACAGTCAGTGAGTGTCCTAGTACAGTTACAGTATATAACTACAATACAAAATGCAATCACTAAGTAGTAAAGGACAGCAGAAATACTGTCTAATACTATCTAATACTGTCTAAATACTAATGAGAAATAAACTAACAGAGGACAGGAGGACAGCTGCCCACACAGGCAAGGCCCTGAGGCCTAAAGCTGTAAGCCTGCAGCAGCTGTCTGAGTCTCTCTCTATGTAACACAAAAGCTACTAACTAAAATACAATGTCTATCTAACTAACAACAATATAGGTGTGTATAGGAGGTGTATGTGAGCAAAAACGCTAGGTAAATGACCACAATAGAGCTCTTGCTAAACCAAAGCACAAAGGAGCAACTCTCTCTCTATGCAAGTCTCAGGCAAGGACGGAGAAACGGAACATGGCGGCCGCTATTTATAGGGTAGGGGCTGGCCAGGGTCCCCCTCTGTGATTGGCTGCCGTCAGAGGGCCTGGGAGCCCTCTGATTGGCTCTAAGGACATCAATCTGGGCTATGACGCTATTCGAGCTCTGTATTCGAGCTCGAATAGCGCCGTTTGCTCGAATAGCTCGAATAGTGAATGGGCTATTCGCGTTTACTCGAATAGCCCATTCGAATAGCTGCAGCTATTCGGAGCTCGAATACCGAGCTCGAATAGCTGGAAAAGAGCTCGAATATTCGAGCTACTCGAATATTCGAGCTCTGCTGAGCACCACTGGTGGCGAGGGGTTGGACCAGAAATGTGGGTAAGGTAGTCTAAGGTAATGTACACTTGCAAACAGCTTTTAAGGAGCTTGGCAGGTAGTTTTCTTCCAAACATCTAGATGAAATAACAACAGCTCTGAGACGAGCGATACTTACCTTCAGACACTGTTCACTGGCCTGAGGAAGCAGGTTGATACCCGTGTAATGCATTGCCTGGTGCTTTCAATAAAATTACCTTGTTTTTTTACCTGAACTATGTTTCATTTTCTGAGGTAAGTACCTTTTACCCTTTAAACTGTTTTTGACTATGCTATATTTTTGGGAGCGCCTCCTTCAGTCCTAAGCATCCTTTAAACCCATAAGATACAATGGCCTCAATTCACTAAACTTATCTCCTGTCTTTAATAACTCTTCTAGAGTTGTTACCATGGTGATAAGGCATGTAGTATTCAGGAAACATTTTACCTCAGGCAAGCCTAAAGTTAACTCTTCTGTCTTTAAATTAACTCTCCAATCCTTAAAATAACTCCAGAGTTAAAGTAAGGCTGTTAATTAGCTGCATGTGAAAATAACTACAGAGGAGGTAAATTAACTACAGAGGAGGTAAATTAACTACAGAGGAGGTAAATTAACTAGAGGAGAGGTAACTTAAGGAATGAAGAGGTAAGATAACTCTCTCACGTGTGGAGGTAAGTTTTCTCTTGCCTTATTATCTCTAGCATGATCTTAGTGAATTGAGGCCATTGTCTGGCGTTTTTTTTCAATAAAATCACCCCCTTTTTTTTACCTGAAATATGTCTCATTTCCTGAGGAAAGTTCCTCTTACTTTTTTAAACATTTAATATTTTGAGGGGAGCCTCCTTCCCTCTCAATCTCTTATTGCAACCTCAACAGGAGCCGTTATTTGTTCGGGCCATATATGTTTTTTCTAACCCTCTCATTGTCCCCAATCATTCACTTTTTCTGGAGAGCATCCAAATCAATGTCTCAAAAGGAAATGAAGCGACGGGGTGTGACCAGCCAGGTGTTTTTATTGTAACATATATAGACATAGAAATCACAGAACATTGTGCCTTGATAGTAAATGCTAATTCAGCGCCATATGCATTTAACGGAGGCTGAATTCGGGCTGTAAGCTGCTCTGTGCATTATGTAGGCAAACACTGTAGCACGTGTTAGTTCTGTTTGTTTTACAGCCAATGATCTGAATTATTTGCATCACCTCGGTTTACTCTTTTGAAACAAGGTTAACTTAGTGGACCTTGAAGTATAAACTTAGTTCATGTTAAAGCATCTCTCTACCATTGAGGAAAAAAAATGTTTCTATTTTGTACAGTCTTCTAAATCTTTTTTTCTAATGTACAGAATTTCCCCAAGAAAATGAAAGACTCTGGGAGGTCTTTCTGTCCATAAGGCTGGAAAACCATGAAATCTGCTAACGGAATGGAAGGACTGATATAAAAATGCACAGGTAGAATATAAACTTTATTAAAGTTTTCTAAACAACCATAATAGTTCATTTGGAAATACATTCTTAAACATATTAGTGAACAATAATTCCATTGCAAATTATTTTTATACAGCAAATTGCTAATAAGCAAAGGCTTGGTTTGTGTTTCTCTGCTGTAAGGTGCAATGTGCTGATTTGCAATTACGGTAATGCATTTTTGTATCTATGGCAATAAGTTTTTCTGTCCGTCTTACTGGACAGGACTATATCCTGTACAGTGCAAAAAATAACGTCTGGCAGCAATATATCCATTAAAACATACAACAGGCGTGTATTTTTTTCCATTGTGTATTCATTGGGTATTATTTAGCAGGGCACATATGTGCAATTAATGTTTGTGAAAGGATTCATGTGAAAGGGTAGAGACCTATTGTTTGTTTTTCCTATTTTTCTCATTTCCTATGATTGGTGATTTCATAAGGGGATGCTTGCTGCATTTAGTATGTGGGAGTGATTCCTGCATTTCATATGTGGGGCTCTTTGCTGTATATCATATGTGGGGGTGATTGCTACATTTTATATATCAGGTGGTGTTTGCTGCACTGTTTTTTAGTTAGAATTGTTCTTTTGTTGTATTGAAGTACTTTTAAGAATGTCTCTTATATGCCCCACATGCCCTCTGTTCTGATTGTGCCTATATCTTGCACTTATTTCATGTGGGGGTTTTATTTACTAAAATATAATGCATGTAGTGTACTTATGGGCAATCAGCAAGCATTGTGTCAAAATGTTGCTATTTCAGCTCCCAGTAGTCTCAAGAACAGTTGATTTGCTGTCAGTCTAAGAAGTTTGGGGACACCTGCTCTATAATGATCTTTTATTTTATTACCGTCACAGTTCTTCTGGAAACATGGGACCAGCAAAATGATGTAAGAGACAGTGTATCAAGTGGTGCACACTTCAGTTAGGTTACAGGCACGCAAATCCAGCTCTGCCATAACATGCATGGTACAGAGATAGGCTATTTAGTTCCCCCCCATATGTATACAGGAGAGAATGTGTGGGGTAGAATTAGCCAAGGATTACACTATTGGGGACCCTGAAACATTGCAAAACATCATAGGGGCACTATAAAAGCTTGAATATACAGTACTTTGCTGTGTACTACAGACTACCTGAATCATGAATACAGAGCACTTTGTGCACATCTCAGCCCTTTGCCTAGATGATCTGTGCCCAGAAACAGCCCTGTTTGGAAACATGCACAGATCAGTCCTGATTACTATTCAAGCTGAATTCACAGCACTTGTGTGTAGTAAAGTGAGTAGAGGAGTGGGTAGAAAAATATATTTTTTCTCACATTGATATTACTGTTGACAAGCACGTATTTTTGTATGTTAACATGAAAGTGACGCGAAAAAAACCTTATGACATAATGAATTGTATGTGTAGTATGGAAAATTAATAGAACATTAGTATTTTTATTTTCAGTTATATAGAGGTGTTTTTTTTATAACATTGCATTATTCTGTAATATTTGCAGTTTACAAATTACACTCTGTATTTTAAATGATGAAACAGAGCAGAGCCAATGACACTTCAAACTTCCTGGCAGAAAAACCTTAATCAAGTGTGAGAGACAGGTGAGATAAGTGCTTCAGAAAACAGCACTGTAGCCAATCAAGCTCGGTGAGCTCAGAGAACCTCTTTTGCACAGATAACAACTGAAGTTTGTTAACTCTTCCCATACTGGAAACAATATGAGACTCATATCTGTGCTACTAATGTTCTGTGTCTTAGCTGTACTACACATGCAATTCATTATCTCACAAGTTTATTTTCACTTCAGATTCCCTTTAAAGGACATCCGAGGTGACATGTGACATGATGAGTTAGACACATGTGTATGTACAGTGCCAAGCACATAAATAAATATGCTGTGTTCCTTTTTTTCTTTCTCTGCCTGAAACAGTTAAACATTCAGTATAAAAGTGACCGTTTCTGTCCGGGTCGGGACTGGGTTGTACTGGGTCAGACTAGCATAAAGCTCACGGATGAGGCATTACAGCCATAAAAAAAGAAAAAAAGGGTCAATAGTTGATAGATTTTAGCTCTGGCATCCTTTAATGAATGTGTCATTGAGCAGAGACAATGAAACCGTAATAACTTAAAAAGCTGATTTAAATTTAAAATAAAACTGTGGGATATCTTAAAAAGTCATTTTTAGGAGGAGGAGGATAGATACGATTGTTTATCTCATCAGTTTATTTTCACCTCAGATATCCTTTAAGAAAAAGAATAGGAAAAAAACACTCCAATAAGGGTAACTTCTGTTTTCAGATTACTGGCTCTTTAAGACAGTAGGACAGACTACTGCTTTTCCGCACAGAATGGTGACACTTCACATGCCGTAAAGACGCAATAGTTTTCCAGGCTGCTGGCGTCATTTGCTTTATTAATGTGTCTGGAAGTAGCTGGATGTGAAGAAGACGCAGATCTTTCATCCTCCACTTAAACACTTCTGTGGCCTAAGCTCAGAATTAGACCTGTTCATCTGTCTTGTGAATGTGAGCAGTGATGACATGCAGTGACCGTGAACTGTGTCACGTCAGACACTTACTGTATTACTGCTGCACTGACCCCTGGACAAAGTCTACTTGAGAATTCTACATAATTGGTCTGTCTGTGAGGAATGCTCTTACGTATGTATGTAAGCTGGGCAGACGACATGACATCTGGTTAAAGTAGGACTCTAGGCAAAAGTTCACTTTCTTTAAAGTTTTAAATAGCCTGGATAAGGCTTAGAAGTTTTGCCAGGGTATTATTGTTATGTGGTTGTCTGTAAACTCAGGTCCCCACAAGGGAAATAACCCTTTCCTCAGTGTTGTGGCTATGGTCACAGGTTCCAGTGTAAATTTAACCTCTGAAACACCCCTCCCCCCCCCCTTCCCAGTACTGTGTATACAAAATTTGCATGTTATCAAGTGCCAAAGCCTGTTCTTCAAGGGCAGCCTAGTGTGACAGAGGTGTGAGCAGGGGGTGGACATATGGTTAATGGTTACTAATATTCAAAACAAAAGATCATTACTATGGGCGTCCGCAGAAAATTTTGCAGTTTTAGGTAGTGAAAGGCCCCCCCTCATGTTTAGTGACAGGTGCCCCCAGTTTAGTTAGTGACAGGGACCCCCCCCCCCCAGTTTAGGTAGTGACATTGATACCCCTAGTTTAGGTGGTGACAGGTGCCCCACTGCTTCATTTTGCCCCTATGTGCAGACACGCATGATTATTAC
This sequence comes from Hyperolius riggenbachi, assembly GCF_040937935.1. Lineage (NCBI taxonomy): Eukaryota > Metazoa > Chordata > Amphibia > Anura > Hyperoliidae > Hyperolius > Hyperolius riggenbachi. The sequence continues at coordinate 307,214,007 of NC_090651.1, forward strand.
CACTATAGCACACATGAAAAACGAATGCAGCATCCTCTATAATAATAGGCAACTGTCCCAGTTGTCTCAGTGTAGCTGGGTCCGTGCTTTTTATGACCCAGCCTCACACAGAGAGGACGAGAAGGCCGTAGCCAGGCGGGCGTGCGAGCGTGCGGCGGGTGCGCGCACGCGACGGTCGGGAGCACGCATGCGTTCGGCAGGCGCGCGGAGACAGACCGAGCCCGTTTTTAAACGGGCTAAGGTCACCAGTTTAAAATAATAACCCCCCACACACCCCAACCAAAAAGCAGCATTAGGGGCCCTTTGTTGCAGCCAAATTTCACTCCGGGGCCCCTGAGCTGGCTATCATCCCGACTCCTTACCCCTCCCCCCCCTCCAAGTTCACACCCCAACTTAAAGAGAAACCATAACCAAGAATTGAAAAGAATTGAACTTCATCCCAATCAGTAGCTGATACTCCCTTTCCCATGAGAAATCTTTTCCTTTTCACAAACGGATCACCATTGGGCTCTGTAGGGCTGATATTGTGGTGAAACCCCTCCTACAGTGTGATGTCAGGACCATGGTTCTGACATCACACTGTGGGAGCCTTGTTGCATTGTGGGAAATAACAGCTGTTTACAACTGCCAAAAAAGCAAGCAGCATCTCCTTCCACTGACATCACCTGCCAGCAGTAAAAATGCCACCATGTGATAAATGTTAGAATGTAAATCAGGAGAGGAAAGATTTTACAATGGGCAGACACTGACTAAATCATTTATACATAATTATTGTAAAAATTAAGCACTTTTTTTATTACTTCTATCTTGTGGCCAAATAGTAAAACTACACCCTACACATTTTTCACATACAAATAAATTACTTTTACACAAAAAATTAACTCATTACCTCCCACACTCCCATTTTTTTTTTTTGTAATTAAAAAAAAAATAAAAAAATGTACAATAAAAAAAAAATACATAAATAGTTACCTTAGGGATTGAACTTTTTAAATATTTATGTCAGGAGGGTACAACACTGTTACTTTATAAACTATGGGCTTGTAATTAGGGATGGACAAAAGGGCAAATACATTTCATGGGTTTTAATTACAGTAGCATACATTAATTAAAAACTATAATGGCCGAAAACTGAAAAATAATTAATTTTTTTCCCACATTTTTCCTATTTTCCCATTAAAACACATTTAGAATAAAATAATTCTTGGCATAATGTCCCACCTAAAGAAAGCCTAATTAGTGGTGGAAAAAACAAGATATAGATCGTTTAATTGTGATAAGTAATGATAAAGTTATAGACGAATGAATGGAAGGAGCGCTGAAAGGTGAAAATTGCTCTGGTGGTCAGGGGTAAAACCCCTCAGTGGTGAAGTGGTTAAACTTAAAATTAGGTCGAGTTTTTTATACAACCTTTCACACACCATTACATTTCTGACAAAATGTATCTGATTTTTCCAACCTTACCAATTGAAATCTAAATTTAAAAAAAAGACAATTTCGATCAAATTTATCAATATGGAAAAAAAATTCTCTCTTGATTTTTGTACACAGTCGATCATTTTAATCAAATTTGGGTAAAATCATAACGTGTGTGGCCACCATTAGGTTTTGTTCACACTGGATCATCCATGGCTAACCGGAGTGGACGGTTTTGTGACCACTCCAATGTAGTCCAATGTAGTTGTAGTCCAGTTGTAGTTTGGTTAGCTCTAGTCTCCCCCATCATAACCTTTTCTCTTGCATAAGCGTTATGCACAGTATTTATTGTAGATGCGCAACGTACAGTTATATGTTATTCACAAAACTCATGTCTCATGTGTTTGCATTTGCTATGCACAATTGACATATGCATTGCACACAATATCACTGGGTACGTTAAACCCTATTAACCTGTTGAGGACCCTGGGCTTACACCCCCGTAGTGACCAGGCTATTTTTCCCCAATTAGGCCACTGCAGCTTTAAAGTGAACCAGAGACAAAGCACTCTCATGTATTTTACCATATAGATCAGGGAACATTAGAGAAAACACCTACCATGCTTTCTGTTTCATTCTGCACTGCACAGCTTGTTTCTTATCAGACCTGATAAAATCCCCGACTGGGCATTCAGTCTGGTTTTGCTATAATGACTCAGCTATAATGATTCCTGAGCAGAGCTAGCAGGGGGCAGGCTTGGACTTGAAAAGACATGAGAGAACACAGACTGAGCTATAAATATTCCTGAGCAAAGCCAGACTGACTGCTCAGTCGGGATTTTATCAGGGCTGATTAGAAACAAGCTGTGCAGAGCAGAATGAAACAGAAAGCATGGTAGGTGTTTTCTCTAATGTTCCCACTGATATATATGGTAAAATACATGAGGGTGCTTCGTCTCTGGTTCCCTTTAAGGCCTCGCTGCAGGGCCCACTAGTGATCCCCCCCCCCCTTTCTGCTCACCAACAGAGCTTTCTGTTTGTGGACTCTGATTGCTGCTGGGGTGTTTGTCTTTCTTTTTGTAAATATTACCATCTTTTCTTTTATAAAAATGATTTTTTTTAAATTTCCCGGATCCCTTTCCTCCCCCCTCCCCGCTAGCCAATCATAGTGATCACTAGACATCAGCCTATGAGAGCCGATCACTTCCTGCAGCTCCAGAGGGGATAGCCGTCCCACACGGCTCTCCACAGTACAGCGCTGCCTCCTGCAAAACAAGCCCCCAGGACTGCACACGAATTGGCGTTAGGCGGTCCTGGGGCTGCCGCCGCGCTCACGCCAATTGAGGTGCACACAATATCACTGGGTACGTTAAACCCTATTAACCTGTTGAGGACCCTGGGCTTACACCCCCCTAGTGACCAGGCTATTTTCCCCAATTAGGCCACTGCAGCTTTAAAGTGAACCAGAGACAAAGCACCCTCATGTATTTTACCATATAGATCAGGGGGAACATTAGAGAAAACACATACCATGCTTTCTGTTTCATTCTGCACTGCACAGCTTGGTTCTTATCAGACCTGATAAAATCCCCGACTGGGCATTCAGTCTGGCTTTGCTATAATGACTCAGCTATAATGATTCCTGAGCAGAGCCAGCAGGGGGCAGGCTTCGACTTGAAAAGACATGATAGCCAATCATAGTGATCACTAGAAATCAGCCTATGAGAGCCGATCATTTCCTGCAACTCCAGAGGGGATAGCTGTCCCACACGGCTCTCCAGGACTGCACACGAATTGGCGTTAGTCCCGGGGCTGCCGCCGCGCTCACGCCAATTGGGGTGAGGCGGTCTTTAAGGGGTTAAGGTGTGTATGCGGTATTACAATAGCGTCTCCGTTATCCAGCACAGACGAGGATCGACTTATCGGGGATAAATGTGCTTTCTGGTTGCTTGAGACTCAATGTTAAAAATAGGCCTAGCCAGGCTCGGACTGAGCCATCGAACCACTGATGGTCCCATCAGTAGGCCCCAGCTGCCCCGCCTCCTGGGGGCCCCAGAGCTGAGAGGGAGGGGGGCACAGCTTGGAAGGGGAGAAATTGGGCACAGAGCGGCGGGGAGGGGGGGAAGCCTACCCCCCCTTCCGTGCACCCCCCTGTGCAGCCAGCAGCGAGCAGAGAATAGCTACAGTGCTTCAGATGATGCTAGCTCCGCATGCCGCTGCTGCCTGCTGGTCTCCATCTCCTACAGTGATGCTGTCCAATACTTCCTGCGAGAGCGTGATTGGACAGCATCACTACAGGAGATGGAGACCAGCAGGCAGCAGCGGCATGCGGAGCTAGCATCCTCTGAAGCTCGGTAAGCTATTTTCCGCTCGCTGCTGGCTGCACTCCTGGAGGAGGGGGGTGCGCTGAAGGGGGGGCCCCTAGGTGAGGGAGGGGAGGAGGCTTCCCCGCTGATCTGTGCCCGCTGTCCCCCCTTCCAAGCTGGGGGGGACTTGCATTTTGTGGGGGTATCTGCCACCAACCTGATTGCATTGTGTGGGGGTATCTGCAGCCAACCTGATTGCATTTTGTGGGGTATCAGCAGCCAACTTTTGTTGGGGTATCTGCCACCAACCTGATTGCATTTTGTGTGAGTATCTGCAGCCAACCTGATTGCATTTTGTGGGGTATCTGCCGTCAACCTGATTGCATTTTGTGGGGGTATCTGCCAACAACCTGATTGCATTTTGTGGGGGTATCTGCAGCCAACCTGATTGCATTTTGTGCGGATATCTGCAGCCAACCTGATTGCATTTTGTGGGGGTATCTGCAGCCAACCTGATTGCATTTTGTGGGGGTATCTGCCGCCGACCTGATTGCATTTTGTGGGGGTATCTGCAGCCAACCTGATTGCATTTTGTGGGGTTGAGACTACCAAACTAAGACCGGTTAGTTGAGTTTCAGATAACCGGGACTCTCTTGTATGACACTTCTAAAAAAATAAAGGGAACACAAAAATAAGACATCCTAGACATTAATGAAATATTCTTATTAAATATTTTATTCTTTACATAGTTGAATGTGCTGACAACAAAATCACTCAAAAATTATCAATGGAAATCAAATGTATCTATCCATGAAGGTCTGGATTTGTAACACTCAAAATTAAAAAGTGGAAAAAAACACTACAAGCTGATCCAACTTTGATGTAATGACCTAAAAACAAGACAAAATGAGGCTTGTGCATGCATTTTGTGTGCGATTTTCCCACGCATAACAGTTAATTTACAAAAGACGGAGTCAAACTTTGAAAAAGAAAAAAGGAGGATGAAATGCAATGCCATTACATAGGCAAACTCGGGGGGGGGGGGGGGGGGGGGGGGGGGGGTAGGGGTGAATACAGCTGCCCAGAATCCCCCCCCTCAGACCAGGGCCGGTGCAGTGTCTGGGGACAGGCACAAGATGAGACACCAGGATATCCTGCAGCTATCCTGCAGCTCACAGCACTGTCCCTTTCTTCCCCTGCTACAGTTGGCTTTGGATGGAGAAGCAGTGTGTGTACAGAGCATGGAGCAGCAGTGTGTGTACAGAGCATGGAGCAGCTCTGGGGAACTTAACAGATTCAGGTATGAGCACAGCCCTGAGCCCTGTTGTGTGAATGCTTCACTTTCCCTTTCATTACCAATGTCGGCTGTCCTCATTATTATCTGTATCCAAACTGCTCCTGATCGAAACCGTTATCAAACAGGACCATATTATTATACTGTATTGTGCGTGGCTGAGGCAGACCTTTCAGGAATCCCATTGGAAGTATTGTCTCGCACTCACTAATGGATCAAACCCATAGTCTTTAAGGGGAGTGCAACAGCTAAAAAGAGGGATGACGCCCTCTATGCAGTATTCAACAAGGAGGAAAGCTGGCACATCCAAAATCAATCTTTATTAGTTTCATGTAAAAATATGGCCAACGTTTTGGAGCCGCGTAGGGCCCCTTTGTTAAGGCAATATTTGCTCTGAGGCAAATATCTGTTTGTTGCTGCAAAAAATTCTACATAGGAATTCGGGAGTCTGGCTCCTCTAAAACACTCCCTATCAGCGTATCTGTCTGCGGGTAGCAGCTGCTACACATCGCTGACAGCGAGTGTTTTAGAGGAGCCAGACTCCCGAATTCCTATGTAGAATTTTTTTGCAGCAACAAACAGATCTTTGCCTCAGAGCAAATATTGCCTTTCAGGAATCCCCCCTTGAAAATCCTGGATTTGCCCCTGCATTAAAACACAGTAGTATGTGGCCCCTTAGAACAGTGTTTCTCAACATTTTATTGGTATGTACCCCTTTTAAAACCCTGTACTCTCTAAGTACTCCCTAGCATAGTAAACATTTTTACACAAGTACCCCTTGACAAATATACCATAGATTTAATCGTAGTACATGATAATTGGTTCTAAACAATTTCCAAGCACTACTTACTATTGCTGCTAAAACACTAATTTGTTGTTGGTTAATATTTATAATTTTCTAAAACTCTACAGGCTCAGCCACACTATAAGCGCTTTTCCGAGCGCTTTGTGATTGATTAGCGCTTTCCGAGCACTTTTTAAAAATCGCTCCCATTCACTTTCATTAAAATCGTGGTAAAAATCGCAGCAATCACATACTCGAAAAATTGCAGCAATTTTTACAGTGATTTTAATGAAAGTGAATGGGAGCGATCACAAGTGCTCAGAAAAGCGCTTATAGTGTGGCTGAGCCCTAACGTCTCATACACACTACATGAGCTTTTCTAAGCGCTTTGTGATTTAATAAGCTTTTGTTAATGTTAGCTTATGTGTGTGTTCACACTGGAGCGATGTGATTTTGTAAAAATCCCCCATAGGATTGCATTGTCAAGAGCTTTTAAAATCTCTAACGCTTGTAGTGTAAACTAGCCTTAAGGGCTGATTTACACTACAAGAGCTGTTTAAACGCTAGAGATTTTAAATGCCCTTGCTAATGCAATGCTATGGGGGATTTTTACAAAATCACATCGCTCTAGTGTGAACACACCCATAGAATATTAGCAAGAACTTTTAAAAATCACAAAGCGCTTAGAAAAGCTCTTGCAGTGTGTACGAGCCCTAAATGTGCTGTTATTTGTTAAAGGGACACTTAAAGAGGAACTCCAGTGAAAATAATGTAGTAAAAAAAAGTGCTTCATTTTTACCATAATCATGTATAAATGATTTAGTCAGTGTTCGCTCATTGTAAAATCTTTCCTCTCCCCGATTTACATTCTAACATTTATTACATGGTGACATTTTTACTGTGGGCAGGTTATGTAGCTGCTCCTAGCTGTTTTGGCTGTTAGAGACAGCTGTAAACAGCTATTTCCTGTCTGTGAACCTTGTTACATTGTAACAAACTGCCAAAAGTACAGCGGTCCCAGAGCTTCTTGTGGGAGGGGTTTCAGCACAAAATCAGTGATACAGCGCCCCCTGATGGTCTGTTTGTGAAAAGCATTATATTTCTCATGTAAAAGGGGATATCAGCTACTGATTGGGATAAAGTTCAATTCTAGGTTGGAGTTTCTTTAAGTCAGGAATAAAAAATCAGTTTTACTTGGTTAGGGCTTCTACCAGCCCCCTCCAGCCGTCCCGTGCCCTCGCAGTCACTCACGGAGCCTCCAGTCCCCCGCTGCCAGTTAGTTTAGTTTTCGCTGACAGGAACTGACAGGGAGTCTGTGGGCTTTCTGCGCCTGAACAGGCATGGCCACGCGTATCTTTCTTCATGTTCCCGTCCTCAATAGCATCCTGCACAGGCGCAGGATGCTATTGCAGACGGGAACGCAAAGAAAAATACGCATATCTAGGCCTGTCCTGGCTTAAGTGTCCCTTTAAGTATATCAGGCCCGAGTACCCCCTGGAACCATCAGAAGTGCCCCCTGGGGTACGGATACTACATGTTGAGAACCTAGGCCTTAGGAAACTGTCTGCTTACCCTTAAAGGTACTTCAAGCACCTCTCATGGGAATGCCTGCAAGACTCCGACCAGTACTGCAAAGTACTTAAAGATGCATACCTTTCTGTAGCTTGTGCTCTCCTCTTTCATTTGATGCCTGAATCGCCACTCTACACCAAATAGTTTTTGTTCGATTTCAATGTAAAAATCACGACTGCCATCTTCGCTATGTTATAACTTCCGGGTCACCCCTGTCTTCTCTGTTAGAGAAGTGCATCGCTGAATGAAGAAGGAAGAGGAATTGACACGCATGGCCATTGCAGCAAGAGGCTCCTCCAGAGGGGTCACAGCACGACTTTGTTGGAAGTCGTCTGTCTTAAAGGCATGCCCACGAGAGGTACTCGGAGTCCCTTTAACATACCTCCTGTCCAGTGCTGTGCTTAACCCAAACTACCTCCCTCATCTTGTACTTAACATCCCTAGCAGTATGATTATTTCCAGATTTTAGTGTCTGAAAGGGTGCAATTTTTTCACATGCTATTAGACCCTAAAAATCATAACGCTAAACAGATCTGCGGCAGCCTTGCATATCTCCAATGGATCCAGCTTAGGGTTACCATTCTGAGCTGCGGATTTATGGGCCGAGCCTGACTCGGGGTTACCACTGAGGAGGTTAACCTCATCTTGTTCACTCACCATCCTAAGCTTAGCTCTAACCCCAATACCTACTCTCTCTCCACCTAATGACCCTGTCAGGAATATAGCAGCTAGTTATGAGGCTGATAATGTTAAGGATAATAACAGAACATATTTCTGTCCTTTTTCTGCCTACTGGGTAAAACCTCAGATGTGTATTGTGCTTGGGAGTAATTGGTCACCTGGCCAGAGTAAACTGAAGGATAATGTGAGTCTGCATGTAAATGTACATTACCTCTGCCCTCATTGTCCAGCAGGGGGAAACTGTGTCTACTGCTAATTAGCTGCCAATTGAGGAAGAATAGGCTGGTCGGCATGGCTTTTGAACTCGGAAGTCAGCCATTGTCCCATTATACAAAGCAAGCCTACCAGAGTCTTGGGGGCAGGGGAAGCTGACACCTGAAGGTTTGAAATTTACATGACACCCGGCTGGAAGGGTTTGTGAAATCTCTGCAGACTTTAAAAACTGAAACAGGAAAGCTTTGATGCTAGGAAATAATGTTGAGGAAGCCTTAATCAAGTTTTCACCTGGAATTGAAAAGCCTCACTTCACAATCTTTTGATGTATAGACTTTTACCTGGGGAAATTGGATGTTAAGGAAGTCTTTTGTCGGGTGTGTGCAAAAATGCACTCTTACATGGAAGTTAGATCTCTGGAAATTGAATTATGTCTGAGATTTAATTAAATCTAGTTCCTCCCCTCCCCAAGGAAGTTGCAGCCTCCAGGCGTATCTCACAGTATAAACCAGGAGCTAGGATAGCCACAACTCGTAGCTCTCTGGAGATAGCAAGGAGGCTAAGGGCTGCCCCACTACTGGTCGAAGCGGCGTTCTCCAGCCAATGACGTTCAAACAACACGGTAACGTTTATTTTTCCCTTTTATTTCGGCAACCTGACTTGTGTGTATTTTTGTAACTTTAATTTTGTAAACTCTTAATTTTGTAACTTTTTATTTTGTTTTTTTGTAGTTTTTTTGTAATCTTTTGTATATACTCTGTTCTGCATTGTTCCACTTTTTTCCTGGAATATTAAATTATTATTTAATTAGCTTGACTTCTGCTGTACTAAACTAACACTCATAGCCTAGAGGAGACTGCAGTGTAGCTGTGTATAAGTCCATGCCTAATTGTATGCTTGACACTACCATATGAAATTGTAATTGCATTGTGTGTATGGGGCACTTCTGCGCTCGACAGCAGAGTGGGAGTGGCTAACAGTATCATTCGGAACGACTGTTAGTGGTCTTGCTGTACGACAGTGTAACTTGCATTACAAGTCAGTGCCTGATTGTGCTGTGTTACTGTACAACTGTACTGCGTGTGTGGGTGCGTGGCATTCAAGTATTCGGCCTAAGCGCAAAGCTGACCCAAATACGAAAACGCAGATTGCGTGTTGAGCACTCAACAGCTGAGTTGACGTGTCTAGAATTCGCTAGTGGTGGCAGTAAGAAGCTTTTTAGGGGTCACAGCCTTGTTTGTAGCTCTAATAAGGCTGCTCCCCGCTTGATCTGGTCAAACCCGCAGTCAGGAACCGTATACGCAGGCGTGCCGCGGGCCGGTTCTTGACAGACCCTGTGCTTGAGCCTAGTCTGCTCATCCTTTGCCCAATCCCAACACCTTGTGCTAAGTGCCTTGTCATTTGCCCATCCTCCTGGCTACACACCAATACCTAACTCTACCTCACTACACATGTTCCCAACAGGCACATATTTTGCTGGTTGTCTAATCAGCCAGCTGAGACTTAGGCCACATACACACATCAGACTATAGTCTTTGGAAAATGAAAGATCACAGACCAATCTTACCACCCTTCATGTAGTATGAGAGCCATACCTTCACAGTCTTTTCTATGGAGCTGAACTCCCCATCAGATAGAAATCTTTGCAAGATGCTGGACACACAGATGCTGTACAGACACAAAAGATCTGTAGCTGCAAAAGATCTGTTCCTGCCAAAAATCCATTCCTGCAAATTGCAATGATAGTCTATGAGATCTGCAGATCATCATACACACATGATTTAACTGACATTCATCTGCAGATCAAGCAATCATCTGCAGATCTGAAAATCCATCCTGGTAGATCTGATCTGCAGATGAATGTCAGTTAAATCATGTGTGTATGATGATCTGCAGATCTCATAGACTATCATTGCAATTTGCAGGAATGGATTTTTGGCAGGAACAGATCTTTTGCAGATACTGATCTTTTGTGTCTGTACAGCACCTGTGTGTGCAGCATCTTGCAAAGATTTTATTCTGATGTGGAGTTCAGCTCCATAGAAAAGACTGTGTAGAGTATAGCTCTCATACTACATGAAGGGTGGTAAGATTGGTCTGTGATCTTTCATTTTCCAAAGACTATAGTCTGATGTGTGTATGCACCTTTAGCTACCACATCAGATCAAAAGACAAATTATTCTGTAGTGGGGTTATTGAAAACAAAATTTCAGTTTTGAAAAAAAATTTCCCCCAAAGTGCCAGTGCCCTAGAGTCTGGACCTTAACATGTATGTATATTGTGATCAATGCACAAAATGTTACATTTAAAGCGGTATAAAACCCTGATATAATATTCAATAAAAACATGTTTCCCTACTTTTTATATGCCATACGGTTATCATATTTGCATTTGCGCATAAGTATTATTCATTTAGAAATTACAAGTTCCCAAAAGTAAAGTTTTTTTGCTTTGAGAGCTGCCTTTGCATTTTATTAATAACTGGTTTTATTCATGTTGTATTGAAGGCAGAAATGCTTTTAGTGTCTCTCTGTGTCCAGGAGCTTCTGCACAGTGAGAGAATGTGTCACATTCCTCACTTGATACAATTAAGTAAACACAAGATAACATTATCTGCACTTCGGATGCATCCAGATTTCTTTGCACTGAACTTTCAAGCTCTGTGTTTAACTAATTGAATGCTGTTCTAGGAAAAAAAAATGGTGGTAGTATATAATATGCTGTAAATAATTTTTTAGAGCAAAGAAGAAATGCAGGGTTATATTCCGCTTTAAAAGAGGAACTGTGACCAAGGATTGAACTTCATCCCAATCAGTAGCCGATACCCCCTTTCCCATTAGAAATCTTTACCAACAAACGGATCATTAGGGAGCTCTATATGGGTGATACTGAAGTAAATTCACAAAACTTCTTATAAATGACTTATTTTTCACCTAATTAATAAAAATAACATTTCAGCACATTTACAAGCTAAATAATTATTTAATGTAAGTTTTTCCAGATGAACTTATTTCAATATTACTTTTTTATCTTAAATTATATATTTTTTGCTCTTTGGGAGCATAAAATGTAACGTACATAGGGTGTAAACAGGTGAAAAAGTTTTGTGAATCATCTCCATTGTGGTAAAACCTCTCCCAGTGTGATGTCATGACCTAGGTCGTGACAGTTTCCTGTCTGTGAACCTTGTTGCATTGTGGGAAATAACAGCTGTTTCCAACTGCCAAGCAACCAGTATCTCCCTCTGTGCATATGTATATCTAGGAAAAAAAACAACCTTTAGCCTATCGCATCGTTAGTGGGTGTGGTCATAGATAACGGCAGTTGGTTCTGTCTAGTTTTTTTCATGTCTGCAAGTAGCAAAGATGATTATGTGCAGGCTGATTGTGGATCAAATAAAATGTACAAATTACGTGGCAAATACTAATAATTTCTTGGTCTCTTATTTTTTACCTTCTCACTTTGCAATGTATCGATTTATTTTTTCCCCCTTTTCGTTCCTCTTGATGAGGCATTAAGGTCAGTGAAAATGCTGCAGTAAATCATAATGTACTGTTAGGGAAAGCAGGCTGTCTGATAAAGTCACTGAACGGTCATTCAGCAGCAGCTGCCAGTGTCACGGGCTCGCTGTCCGTCAGGATTTCCATTAATCAGCAGAGCAGTACTTGGTTCTGGTGATATAATAACTGGTTTCAACATGTCCTAACTTGATTTTCAGTTCACATAGTCTAAAGAGCTCAGTGTACTGATCTGCTGTCCCCTCAGCTTTGGCTGTTATAATTTCAAGGGAAATGACATAATCAAGGTTAGTTAAGAAGATGAGTTCAAAGCGCAGGGATATGCCATTAAAGAGGACCTGTACTATAAACCCTGCCATTGTTGCTTTTTCTAACAAAAATAAAATAAAATGCTACTTACCTGTTTGTAATAGTTTGCTTCAGGCCCTGTTCACAGTGCTCAGTTGCTTTGCAGAATAGTTCTGCATGTCACCTCACTGCTCATACAATGGTATGGGCCTGTTCACAGTACTGTGTTGTAACAGGTCATGTCATTCTAACTCACAGCATGCAGGCTTTGTATTGATTTCCATGGCCAGTCTCCATTGCAGTTCACAGTCGTCACTGCACATTATAACGCGTGCATTATGAAACTGACCACTGTGAATCCAGCAAACTGGCATAAATTAAATGTAATGCTTTCTGCACCTACAGATTTTCACTGTTCCTCATATCTATTTTCTGCTGTTTTGCTTGCATGGGGGCTGCCATTTTGCCAGTGATGTCGGCACTATGCACAGAGCAGGGAGAATTCACATTTTAGGCCTGCTTTGCAGTCACTTTAGTATGTCAATTGAAACAGCCCCACTCCAGGCAATCAGTGGAAGGGATTGTTCTTACCTGGGTGTAACATCCTGGATTATGTGATGTCAAATCACTTTTAGACCTCGTTCACATTGCGTACCCGGTGCTTGGGTGGGCGTTGTGCTTTTGTGAGCATTTTTTTTAATTCACTCCCTGGTGCAAGTCAGGAAGTGAACTCTTTGGCCCGGAAAATAATAAATACAATGTATTTATTCTCAAAATGTGAAGGAAATCGCTGCACTAAGCTATTTTGTGAGTGTTTGGTGTCGTTTTTCCTGTACCTTCCATTGAGGCAAAATCACCTCCAAAATGGTACATGCAGCGCTTTTCTGAGTGGATCGAAAACGAACCGCTCAGATGTGAACTCTCAGAGAATCATTGCACAAGCGTTTTCAGGGCGATTTTAAAAATCGACAGCGCTTAAAAAAAAAAAAATTCACAAAGCGCTTCTAGTGTGAACTAGCCGTGAGGCCTGGAACCCACCACAAATCACAAATCGCTAGAGTTTTTAATAAGCAATTTCATAAGCGTTTTCCGACGCTTTTGGGAGCGATTTTAAAAAGTGTAAGCTTTTTGCCAGCGATTTGCGATTTTAATTCTGATTGGTCCTTTTAATGTATCATAATTTTAGTTAGTTTGCAATCGCACTCAAATCGCTATGTGTAGCGATTCATGAGCGATTTGCCAGCGCTTCAGTACGTTACATTGAAGCGCAAACGCTTTCAAAATGCTGCATGTCCTGCGATTGCGATTTTGCTAATCGCAATCGCTACTATGGAATTTGTTACATTTATTTACATTGGCAGAGCGTTTAGGGAAAGCGCTAGAGATTCAAGGCACTCCCTAAACGCTCAGAAAAAAAAAATTGCTCTAGTGGGTTCCAGCCCTGAAGGTATTTGTCTAGAGTCCAGACAATTTCCACTTTTCCACTGCTATATGCTGTAGTCTTCTCATGTTTACATCAAAACATTTGTAAGGGCCTGTACACACTGCTGCGCTTGCGTTGCGTTTTTAAAAACGCATGCGTTTTTAAAAATGCAAGGTCTTTTGAAAAAGAATGAAAATCGTGATGACTTGTACACACTGGTGCGATGCGTTTTTAAAAAAACGCAAACGCAGTGCCTGCTGCGCTTTTTTAAGCGCAGCGCATGAAAAACGCATTAAAAACGCTTGCGTTTTTGCCTGCGTTTTTCAGAAGTCAGTATCCCAGAAGACTCTGCAATGTCCTGATTCCTGTTGAAATGTAAACTAGAAAAAAAACAAAGGATTCTTTAGCAATTACAAGAAAAACGCAAACGCACAAAAAACGCAGGCAAAAGCGCATGCGTTTTTAAAACTACAGGCACTTTAAAAACGCATGCGCTTGCGTTTTTGCCTGCGTTTTTCAGTGTGTACAGGCCCTAAAGCGATTTTCTCCCATGGGAGCCAAAGTGCATAAGCTCGTCTCAGATCAATCCATGGTGAAGGGTACAGGGGAAAGTGTCATGTGATCATAAATGCAGACTTTTTCTTTTTTTATATTGGCAGATTTTTATTTCCTTTGCAAAGTTTTGAAAATAAAACTACAAAATACAATGCCTTATATTTGTTATGATCATAAGGGTCCTCGAAGGCACATTACATTTTCAAAATAAAACAATTAAAAGTGTAACAAGTATAAAATCAAATTGTGAAACAGTCTCCCGATCTGACCCCCTTAGACTTTTATCTTTGGGGTCATCTGAAGGCAATTGTCTATCCTGTGAAGATACAAGATGTGCAGCATCTGAAACTACAGATACTGGAAGCCTTCGCTAGCATTTCTGCTGCGGTGTTGCGATCAGTGTGAAGAGTGGGAGAAGAGGGTTGCATTGACAATCCAACACAATGGGCAGCACATTGAACACATTTTATAAGTGGTCAGAAACTTGTAAATAACTCATGAAAGAATAAAGCTACGTTAAAACCAAACACCATTATTTTTCTTGTGAAATTCCCAATAAGTTTGATGTGTCACATGACCCTCTTCCTATTGAAAAAACAAAAGTTGTATTCAAAATGGCCTACTTTAATATGGCCAACATGGTCACCATCTATCTTGAAAAGTCCCCCCCCCCCCCCCCCTCACATATACTAATGTTCCACAAACAGGAAGTTAATATCACCAACCATTCCCATTTTATTAAGGTGTATCCATATAAATGGTGAACCCTGTAGTTTACTATAGCAGAAGTTTACTATATCAAAAATTGTCATACTCAATCACATTAAGTATACTATAGTACAGTATCTTAATTCAGTGAATAATTGGAAGTCATTTTATTTTTTTTTTAAAGAAAAATATAACCTCCATTGGAGATATACACACACATAATATGCAAGCGTGCACATAACTACACCCGTGTACTGACAGTATATTTAACTGGGACTTTTATTTATATATATATATATATATATATATATATATATATATATATATATATATATATATATATATATTTTTTTTTTTTTATTGATTTAGCATGATAAACATTCGAAGTTCACATAATATAACTTCAGGAATATCAATAATAGATAATCACACTGAACCTTGCGTAGATTACATCAAAGATTCATTGGTTACAGGAGCAGAATTATAGACATCATATATTATGATTTAATCCTAGTAAATACGATGATGATGTCATTCCTATTGTTCAGGTATATTTTACTAGAATCAAGTTTGCCCCTCTCATAGCTCCTTTTTAAAGGGTTCAGATGTATCTTTCTGCACATTTCTTTATTTGAATACAAAATCCTATACAACTCTTATAAAACATAACTAATGCTGGTTGCTACCCCACCCTCTTTTCTCTTTCCTTCATTCTTAATACATTGCTATAGAGCCCCCTTTTTTGCAGTAAGTGATGATTACATTTCAACAGGGCCGGGCCGAGGCATAGGCTGGAGAGGCTCCAGCCTCAGGGCGCATTGTAGGAGGGGGCGCACAATTCATTCAGCTGTCATTCCTAATTGTGTATGAAGCAAAAAGAAATAAGAAAAGGGGATACATAGCAGTGACTGCAAGCCAGATAACTAGAGATTAAGGTGTTGGGGAGGTTGTGGGCCCTGTGGCCCTCTTAGTCTAATAGCAATCAGTGTGTGACAGCTGGGGTGGGAGGGATAGGGGGGCGCACTTTGCTGTCTCAGCCTTGGGTGCTGGAGGACCTTGTCCCTGCTCAGCATTTCAAGCAACCCCCGATAACCTATTTTGCCTTTTAAGTACCACGTAGTATCTTTGAAATATGGTACCTAGTGAAAGTTTTCTCAATATACCTTTGCCATGGGTTGAAAAATGTTGGTATAGTTTAGAGTTTCATCCTCTCTAAAGAAAGATGTTCTAGTTGAAGTATATGATTTAGTAACTATTACATCCTGTATCAATGGTGGTGAAGAGTCTAAGCATTTTTTCATAACCGCCTTTTTGGCTGCCAAAAGTAGCAGGTGTTCCCAATTTGTGATTATTGGGGTCTCCCCACCCTCTAATTGACCATGACTATGAAACAGAAAAAATACTGGGTTGACAAATCTCTGAACATCAGTAATTTTTTTTTTTGCAAAGTCTAGCGTTTCCAGCCAGAAATTTTGAATGGCTTCACAGTACCATAACAGCTGATTCAAATTCGGATCAAGGCTTGCACATTTGGGACATTTCATTCCTCCTTCCAAGTCTTGACGGTTATATGGTCTCTTGATGGGGATATAAGCTCTAAGTAGTGATTTAAAAGGGAACTGAAGTAAGAGGTATACGGAGGCTGCCATATTTATTTCCTTTTAATCGATACCATTTGCCTGGCAGCCCTGCTGGTCTATTTCTCTGCAGTAGTATCTGAATAACACCAGATACAAGCATGCAGCTAGTCTTGTCAGATCTGACTTTAAAGTCTGAAACACCTGATCTGCTGCATGCTTGTTCAGGGGCTAGGGCTAATAGTATTAGAGGCAGATGATCAGCAGGGCTGCCAGGCAACTGGTATTGATTAAAAGGAAATAAATATGGCAGCCTCCGTATACCTCTTACTTCAGTTCCCCTTTAAGTAATAATTTCCTCCATTCTTCACTTATTGCCTTTCTGACATCTCCCCAACCTTTCTTAATAAACTCTATGAAGTCATCTATAGGAATTTCTAATAGAACTGCCCATTTGTATATTTGGGAAAAATATTCTTTTCGTTTAGGTTGTGTGTCTCTCAAGGACATGTAAATCCCGGATAAAGATGGTTTAAATGTTATTCCAGACAGCAGACCGTCAAAACCTGGGTGAGATTATGCCTTACCCGACCCCCCGTCATTCTCATCACCAAACTTTTTACTTGACCATAATAAAAACTCATGGTTGGGGAGAACCTCTTTAGTATTTAAGACAACATCCCATGGTAGTAAATTCCCTTCCACATCCAGAAAGTCACCCAATTTGTTTATCCCCATTTCCTCCCACTGTCCGTAGGCTCCATGCATGTCCCCTGGTCCGTAAGTGGGGTTCCCAATAAAAGGCCAAAGAGGAGAAATGCAGGCCGAAAGACCATATCGTTTTCTAACCTCCCTCCATGGTGTCTCTTATAAGGGTATTGTTTTATATTTATTGGTAGTTGTCTCCAGGGCGTGTTGAGACCTCCCTGAAGAGTATAGGGGGCCACACTTTCTCTGTCCAACTTTGTGGAGGTATAAAAATGTGTGCTCCCCATCCAATCTCTGATATGTCGAAATAGAGCAGAGAGGTTGTAACTTGTAATATCTGGGCAGTTTAGACCCAGTTGAGGAATGGTAGCCTTTATTTTTGTAAGGGCAATTCTGGGCTTCTTGGATTTCCAAATAAATTTAGTGAATGCTGATTCCAATGACTTTAAATCTTTATGCTTCAGCAGCAAGGGGAGTGTTTTAGTGAATAGAGAAGTCTTGCTACACTAAACATTTTAATGAGTTGTACTCCTGCTAAGTTGCTCCCATTTCATTAGTTCTTTAAGGATCTTCAAATTATAGAGTTGTTCGATTTGTCTAGGCAGTTTTATGCCCAAGTAGGTGATAAAGGAATTCTTATAGTTTATTTGAATTGTCGTTAAGTTTGGGAAGGGTCTACTAGCCATTCTCTGTGAGAGAAATAAAAGCTTACTCTTGTGAATTCATAACAAATCCTAAGGATTCTCCAAACAGTTTAATATGTTCTATTATTTTACATATGCCCCTTTCTGGTTCTGCTACAAAAAGCAGAATATCAACTGCAAATAATGCTGAAGTCGGTACTGCCCTATTGCCATCCCTTCAAATATCTTGTTCTGTATAAGGGAGCGCGACAGGGGCTCCAGAGCCAAATTACATAAAAGTGGTGATAATGGACACCCGTGTCGCACTCCTCTCTCCAACTTAATTGGGAGACTGTTCACTCCTGCTAAGGAGATACATGTCTGAGGGTGAACATGCATGAGGCCCACAAAAGACAGGAAGCTTCCCGCAAATCCAAACTTCTCCATGACCCTCTCCATCCATGACCATTCAATGCTGTCAAAGGCCTTCTCAGCGTCAAGCGCCAGAAAGGCCCCCCGACAGATCTCTTGTTTTCAACCTACTGCTCTCCAACACCGCCAAGGCCTTTCTTAGGGCTGGTTCACACTACAAGAGCTTTTCTAAGAGCTTTGTGATTTTAAAAGCACATGCTAATGTTATCCTATGTGAGTGTTCACACTTGAGCGATGTGATTTTTAAAAAAAAAAACACTATAGCAATGCATTAGCAAGAGCTTTTAAAATCTCTAGCGTTTAAAAACCTCTTGTAGTGTGAATCAGCCCTAATATTTATCACTGCACTTCTTTCTCTGATAAACCCTACTTGAGAATCACTCACCAGTTTTGGGAGGAAATTTGAGTCTGTCGGACAATATCTTTGAAAATAACTTAAAGTCTAGATTTAATAATGAGATTGGCCTATATAAGGCTGGGTCTAGCAGATTATCTCCTGGTTTCGGTAATAATTTGATAAACGCCTCATTTGTCATAGGTTGGAATTCTTTTTTGTTAAACACGATGTTGAATAAGGTAGACCGCGAGTCCTTCACCTCGGTTATTAAAATTTTATAAAATTCTGAGGTCAGGCCATCTGGAGCTTTTCCCAAAGTAAGAGCCTTAATGGCACCCATAACCTCAGCTGATGTAATATCAGAATTTAACCGTTCCAAATCTTCTTCCGATATTTTAGGGAGATTTACCCTGCTAAGGAAGGACTTTTGGGTCTCAGTGTCAGGGGCTTTAGACATATATAACTTTTTGTAGTAATTGTAAAGGATATTGGCAATTTTTTCCCTCTCTTGTACTATGGTTCCTTCAGGAGTTTTCAGTTGTGGGATGAGGATTGGAAAATTTTTAGCTCTGGTCAGATTTGCTAATAATTTTCCTGATTTATTTCCCCTAAAAACATTAGCCGCAACAAACGCCCTATAGGTTTTATCATATCTTTCTAGACAAATGTCACAACCTTTTTTTTCCCACGGAGGCATTTTTCTTTGTTTGCTCTAGAGGGGTCTGCCTTAAATAAGACATATGAATTTCTGGCTTTAATACTCGCTGCCATATAATTCTCTAATGTTTTCTTTTTATAGGAAGAGGAGTATGCTATTATCTGGCCTCTTAATACTGCTTTCGCAGTTTCCCAATAGAGTATTGGTTGTTTCAGGTGTTGTTGATTATTAGTGATAATCCCTCCACCAGCATACCAGGTCTGCATGAAATCGTTCATTTGCATAGAGGTAAGATGGGAATTGCCATGTTCTAGAAGAGTTTTTCAGGTTAAAATTTAGTTTGACTGTTACAGGGGCATGGTCAGATAGTACCATTGCCTTGATGGATGCTTCCTGTATGGCTGTAATAGCATTATGAGAGAGTAACACTAAGTCTATGCGTGAGTGGGAATTATGGATTTGGGAAAAGTGGGTGAAATCTCTTTCTAATGGATGTAGATGACGCCAACCATCTATTAACGATGTCCTTGTTAGAAAAGAATGTAAGGTCTGGTCTTGAGGGCTGGTTCGGGATGACGCCTGACGGGGAGACTGTTTGTCCTCATTTGGAGCCGGTATGGCATTAAAGTCACCCACTACTATGCATTTTATATGTTCTGTTGTTCTGGAAATATCTAATGCTAATTTGTCATAAAATTCTCCATTATTGGCATTTGGTGCGTAGATGCCCCCTAAAAAGATAATATTTGTCTCTATTTGTATTTCTGCTATTATCCATCTACCTTCGTTTTTATCACACTCATATGATATAAGTTTCCCTTGAAAAGATCTGCTAATTAACAGTTTAACGCCTGCTTTTCGGCCTTGAGATGGTGCTCCCACCACTTCACTAACTCACATTTTAGATAACAGATTGTTCATGTGCTTTCAGGTGTGTTTCCTGTATTATTGCTAAATCTGTTTTCATCTTTCCCAGATGTCTTAAATGTTTGAGAACCCCACAAAAAAGGTCTCCAATCTTAACATTCCATGTTGTAATTTTCACTTTATAAACATACTTAAATTGCTTTATATCAGTTTGATAATAACTGTAGAATAATGGCCATCTGCTGTCCCAGCTGCAAGCAGAGTGGCCTGATTTTAAGGGAGGAGCTAGATGTGGTATCTTTATAGGGATCCCATTTTCTGGGGGACAACTGACACTGCAGTGAGGGTCCCATGGCTTCTGGGGGCCCTGGGCCCTCCCAAAGTGCTGGAAGGGCCGCATGTGCTGGCTGCGGGCCTGTGGCTCACTAACCAGCACATTGCATTCCAGCAGTGAGAGAAGAGCGACATCAGCGCTTGAACGTGGGAAGCAGATGAATGAGCCCGCTACAGCTGACTTTCTATACTGGGGCATCACCTATATCTGGCTACAGGCTACCTATACTGGGCCACCACCTTTACCTGGCTACCTATACTGAGGGCATCATCTGTACCTGGCTACCTATACTGAGGGCATCATCTGTACCTGGCTATCTATACTGGGGCACCACCTATACTTGGCTACTTATACTGGGGCGCCTATAGCTTGCTCCCTATACTGTGGGCACCTGTACATGTCTAACCTATACTGGTGCACCACCTATACCAGGCTATACTGAGGGCAACTATACCAGGCTACCTATACTGGGGTTGGAACCACCTATACCTAGCTACCTATACTGGGGCCAGAGCAGGGACAAGGTCCTCCAGCACCCAAGGCTGAGACAGAAAAGTGCGCCCCTCCATCCCTGCCACCCCAGCCGTCACACACCGATTGCTATTAGACTAAGAGGGCCACAGGGCCCACAACCTCCCCAACACCTTAATATCTAGTTATCTGGCTTGCAGTCACTGCTATGTATCCCCTTTTCTTATTTCTTTCTGCTTCATACACAATTAGGAATAACAGCTGAATGAATTGTGAGCCCCCTCCTACACTGCGCCCTGAGGCTGGAGCCTCTCCAGCCTATGCCTCGGCCCTGACTGGGGCACCACCTATATCTGGCTACCTATACTGGGGCACCACCTATACCTGGCTACTTATACTGAGGCACCATCTTTACTTGGCTACTTATACTGGGGCGCCTATAGCTTGCTACCTATACTGGTGCACCACCCATACCAGGCTACCTATACTGGGGGCAACTATACCAGGCTACCTATACTGGGGCACCACCTATAGTTGAATACCTATACTGGAGCACCTGCATCTTGCTGGCCTATACTGGGACACCAGCTGTACCAGGCTACCTATACTGGGGGCATCTACACCAGGCTACCTATAGCTGGCTACTTATACTGGGGGAACCTATATACCTGGCTACCTATACTGCGGGCACCTATGCCTGGATACCTATTACTGGGGGCACCTATACCTGGCTAGGGCAGGGGTACGAGCTGAGACAGAAGGGTACAAGAGGTAACACAGGGGGATAAAAGAGGCACAGAGGAAACAGGGACGGACAAAAGATGCACAAGGAGAAAAGAGATGAGACGGGAACATGAAGTCACACAGAGGGACACAAAAGAGGCACAAACTGAGGTGAGACAGAGGGAGACAAAAGAGGCACAGGAAGAAAAAAGGGGGGAAAAAGAGAACGGATAAAGGATAAGAACGGACCTACAAGTCCCCATCTCATTTGTTAACCCAGGACTACCTGTATTTTGCTAGTATTTGGTTCCACGCATGACATGGTCACGCCCACTTTTTTGCCGCATCACGCTGTGCATGCCGCTTTCTTCAGTGTCAGAGCTATGTACATTTTACGCCGTAGCGCACTTCGCGCATGGACATGGGGTGGATAGTGGGCAGGCACAGCAACCAGTGGGTGGGCCCAGGGAGGGGGGGTGCCAGGCCTGATGTGTGAGGGGCCCCAAAATTTCTGATGGCGGCCCTGTTTGTGAATCCTGAACGGCGTTCATAATAGTTTGTGTCTCTGCCACTGTGCTCTGGGCGTCTATCTCCAACTCCGTGTTTGCGCCAGCCATCATGGCTGCATTGCCGCGTGGTCCTGGACAGGGAAGTTTCAGGGCCTGTCGATTGCGCGGTGTGCGGAGGACATATCTGTCCATTGTACCTGGGTGTGTGGCTTCCGCCATCACTTCTGGGCCAGGTTGTAGCGGAGTCTGCTTTCAGATCGGGTGAGACAGAGCTCTTGGTTTAGGCTTCCATCTCCCTCGGCGCCGGAAGTGGATTTTCAGTTTTGATTTAAACATGTCGATTTAAACATGTCCAGGGTTGGAACGGTCTTGATTAAGTTTAGCAATCTTTATTTTTTCTCGAACAGATCACCAGGGACATCTGTATGGCTGATAGTGTGGTGAAACCCCACCCACTGTCTGATGTCATGACCATGGTCCTGACAGTTTGCTGTCTGTGAACCTTGTTGCACTGTATGAAATGGCAGTTTTCAACTGCCAAGCAATATCTCCCTCTGTGCATAGAACTCTCAGTAACAAACATTCCACAGAGGTCACCTGGCAGAACTAAAGAGGCCACCACCAATGTTAAATTTCATAATGTAAATCAGGGAGAGGAAATATTTTACAAAGGGGAAACACAGACTACTAAATTACGGTAGTATTGAAAAAATAAGCAATTTTATTATTTTCACTACAGTTCATCTGTTCTTAGCAACACAGAGTTCTAAACCATTTCCTCAATGTTTTCGCAAAATCTTACCTGTTACCTGGTCTATACCTCCAGACTTCCCACACTCTGACACCCATATATAAATGGCTGCTGAATTTAGGACAATGGTGTCATGTGTCTGAATTTGTAACGTAAAGCATGAAAGGAGTGGAGTAGCTAGAGATTAGTTGGTGGTTCCTAATGAACCAGAGGTCAGCAATCTCCACAACGCAGTTGTGACTAATAGTACTGCAGTCATCTAAACCCCAGCTCCAATCCCAGCCTGAAGCAGATGCATGGATTGCATATTATCTACACACAAAGTCCCTCCTCCTAGATGGCATGGTTTGACTTCAGAAAAGAACTAATAATGTGATCAGATTTATAATAATTAAAGTTACATAGCTGATGTATGACAACTTACAGGGCAACTGAAGAGAGAGGGATATTGAGGCTGCTGTATTTATTTCCTTTTAATCAATGCACATTACCTGGCTACCCTGCTGCTACTCTGCCTCTAATACTTTTAGTCATAGACCCTGAATAAGCATCTGCAGATCAGGTGTTTCTGACATTATTATCAGATCTGACAAGATTAGATGCATGCTTGGTTCTGGTGTTATTCAGGCACTACTGCAGCCGAATAGATCATTAGGACAGCCAGGCAACTAGTATTGCTTAAAGGGTAATAAATATGGCAGCCTGCATATTCCTCTCACTTCAGTTGCCCTGTAATTGTGTAGTAATAAATCGGGAACTGGTGTAGGTAAATAAAGACTTCTTTTTCTTATTTGGACTTTTTTCATTTTTACCTTTCAAGCATGTGTCACACCATCTGCCGTTTCCCCGACAACTGTTACAGCTTTGTACTGCAACATCTGGATAGCATCATCCTCAGCTTCTGCTAAAATGGGAGTGATTATTCCAACTGTCACATCATTAGCAGGATCCGCCCCAATTCCTTCCTCCCGGGGAATGAATGTGTCATTGTGGGTTACAGCATATAAACGGTGTGAATACACAATGAGGTGGTTTTTTTTTTTGGCAGATTTACTGGCTGATTGATTTTCCGATCGATTTCCATTCACTTCCATGAGAAAATCAATCAGAAAAATTATCTAAATCAGATCGGACTTGTTGGAAATTATCGAATCGAGCCATCTAACTGCCCCCCTCCCCCCCATAAAAAAAAAAAAAACAAACATGGTGTATTCCCAGCATAAGATATTGATTGGTTTGTGCGCACCTACAGACCAACAGAGAACACACAGACAGGAGAATTCCCAGAATATTTTGCCAAACCATATACTTTTGTCATGGTCACCAGCAAGATGGGGGGGATAAAAAACAAAAACACAGCAGCAGCAGACTGAAGTTGAAAGATAAAATTCAATGGCAGTTACATAATGTTTTGTATAGGGATGACAAGGCTTAGATTATTCTAATATAATTAGCATTTTTCTTCAGTTGTGCTTAACCTCCCTGGCGTCATGATTTTCTCCAGATTTAGGGTTGATGCAATTTTTTCACAAGCTTTTATGCCTAGTACACACCATACAATTTGCTGTAAGATTTTCTGTAAGATTTACCTGCCAGATAGATAATTTCCAGCATGTTGGAAATTAGCTATCTAACCATCTATCTGCCGAGCAATTAGGCATTGTTCTACTCAGCAGGAGATAACCAGAAGACAATGCACCAGAGATAATGACCAGTCTCTACCAGAACTTTACAGAAAATAATGTAATTACAGAAAATCTAAAGCTGGCCATACACTGGCCCGATTTGCCGCCATTTCGACAGCAGATTCGATCACTGGGATCGAATCTGCTGCCAATCGTTCGCGCTACACGCCGAATTTTGATCCATTTCGTCCGATCCCGTCAATCGCTCCGTGCGGAAAATTACCGTCGATCGCCCGCGGGTAGGGAGCGCGTCGCTAGCGGCGTTCGAATGCCCGGCGACCGACGCAATAGAGCGGCAATACATTACCTGCTCCGCCGGCGCGACTACCCCGGTCACCGCTGCTCCGTGTCCGCGCTGGTCTCTGGCATGCTTTAGTTCCTCCTGCCCGGCAGGAAGTTTAAACAGTAGAGGGCGCTCTACTGTTTAAACTTCCTGCCGGGCAGGAAGAAGTAAAGCATGCCGGACCTGGAGACCAGAGCGGAGAAGACAGCGGAGACCTGGGGACTGGAGTTGTGCCGGCGTAGCAGGTAATGTATGCGGGCATGCGGGCGGGGGGAGCGGCGGCAGCACCACCACCACCACCACAACAGATTGTGAACGGTTTAGGCTGAAATCGGTTCACAATCTGTTTGCAGTAAAGGTAGCCATACGATCCCTCTCTGATCAGATTCGATCAGAGAGGGATCTGTTGGTCGAATCTGATGGCAAATCGACCAGTGTATGGCTACCTTTACAGAAAAATCTTACAGAAAATTGTATGGTGTGTACTAGGCATTAGACCCTAAAAACCGTCCGGGATTACCGCTAAGAAGGTTAAAGGAGTTCCAAGGTGAACTAAGTCTATGCTTTTTTTTTTTTTTTTTTTTTTTACTTACATGGGGCTTCTTCCAGCACCTAGCAGTGTCTGTCCCATGCCAAAGCTCTGGTCACCTGCTGCATCCCGCTGTCAGGGGGTAATGGGGTCAGTGGCTTCTGCACATAACACTCCTGGCTACTTGATTGTGATCACGGTTGGCACACACACACCTCCCCCGCTGACCCGATCCATTACAGCCTGACAGATGCTGGAGCAGACCGGAGCTACAGCGAGGGACACATAACTTCTAGGAGGCAGAAGAAGCCCCAGGGAAGTAGAAAAGAATATACTTCATTCTCCTCGGAACTCCTTTCAAATAAAACTTTAAATAAAGCTTTAATCAATAACGCAATACACCCGTGTTACTGAGAACTTAGAAAGCAGCGCAAGTAACATCAATCAACACTAAGGGCCAGTGCACACCAAAAAGCAAACGCTTAGCGCTTTCTGAAGTGATTTTAAGTCATTTTTTAAGATGATTCTAGGCACGTGCCTATTGATTTTCTACGCTTGCCTAGCGAATTTTGGAGTGTTTTGGTGTAGCGTTTTTTTATATTTTGTTACAGTAGAGCTGTAACTGAACAGCTTCTGTAACAAAACAAAAAAATGCTTGGAAAATCGCTCTTATCTAGCGCTTTTTTACTTTCCTATACTTAACATTGAGGCAGAATCGCCTCAGAAATGCTGCAGGACCCGCGTTTGCGTTTGGGAAAAAAAGCACATTGCTCTGGTGTGCACCATCCCATTGAAATACATTAGCCAAGCGCTTTTCAAAGCGGTAGCGTTTTTCAAAACGCTCAGAAAAGCTCTTGGTGTGCACCAGCCCTGAGTGTAGTTTTACCTTCAGCTTTATCGCAGAGTAACATATTTTACTGTGCAAACTGGGGTTGATATGCCACCATCTTAAACTAGAACCAAAACAGTAATACAAGGATACTGCATTGTGGATCAGGGATACATTTTCAGGCTTGCATGGACCCAAGTACACCAACACCAAAATCACATTCATAGCTGTACAGAGTATTGCAAAGTATAACCAACAGCTTTACAAGTGCCCCCTCTAGCGCTTACGTAAGAGATTGCACTTATCCATTAATCAGTGCAAAGGCATTGCAGCAAATGGAATTGAGGACAACAGTCACACTACACACAGATGGAAGTGACAGGTACAATTTAATAACAGGGCAAATGAGAATAATCAAAGTTTGTTTCATATTGCTGAGAGGAGAGAGAGGGAGCCTTGTGCATAGCAACGAAGGCCAGGAAGACCTTCTGCAGACTGTTTCTATAGCACCCTTCATGCACACAAATTCATCTACATAATGTACAAAAATACAAGGACAACACCACCACCACAATCACTGCTAGTCTACAGCGGCACTGAATGCCAGCAATCACTGCTAACCTACAGCTGCACTGTATGCCGGCAATCACTGCTAACCTACAGCTGCACTGAATGCTGGCAATCACCGCTAACCTACAGCTGTGCTAAATGCCAGCAATTACTGCTATTCTACAGCTGCACTAAATGCCAGCAATTACTGCTATTCTACAGCTGCACTAAATGCCAGCAATTACTGCTATTCTACAGCTGCACTAAATGCCAGCAATTACTGTTATTCTACAGCTGCACTGAATGCCAGCAATCACTGCTAATCTTCAGCTGCACTGAATGTCAGCAATCACTGCTAACCTACAGCTGCACTGAATGCCAGCAATCACTGCTAATCTTCAGCTGCACTGAATGTCGGCAATCACTGCTAACCTACAGCTGCACTGAATGCCAGCAATCACTGCTAATCTTTAGCTGCACTAAATGTCGGCAATCACTGCTAACCTACAGCGGCACTGAATGCCAGCAATCACTGTTAACCTACAGCTGCACTGAATGTCGGCAATCACTGCTAACCTACAGCTGCACTGAATGTCGGCAATCACTGCTAACCTACAGCTGCAGTGAATGTCGGCAATCACTGCTAACCTTAGTTTGCAAATAAGAAGAAAGTGGCCCTTTAAATAAGCACCAACCAGCTAAGGTAAGTATAACGTCACAAAATATCTTTATTTATACACACAATTTCAAGACACAACATATAGTTCATATGGAATGTATTGAAAAATTCATAATTGTGATATAATATACCCATATGCTTATGCCAATGCAAAGATAAAATCAATTAAAAACAACACATAATCGCACAACCAAGCCATTTAATCATTAAATTGATATATATATATATATATATATTTATTGAGATATATATATATATATATATATATATATATATATATATATATATATATATATATATATATAGAGATATATATATATATATATATATATATATATATATATATATATATATATATACATACATACATACATACATACATACATACATACATACATACATACATACATACATACATACATACATACATACATATATATATATATATATATGCATATATGCATATAAATATACACACTTATATCTAACTCCACTCAGGGTTTATAATAAAACCCATGCAGTGAATGAACCCGGGTTCAGTCTAAAGTGCAGTGCAAACAACAAAATATCAAACCACATATCATATAATAAAGTGCTAGTTGCAAAAATACATGTGAGAAAACCTGATGCTAATGAGAGCAGCCTATAGATAAAGTGCAAAGTGTATATATAGGAAGTGCTAAGAGATAATACTTAGCCCGGGTAGTGATGCATAAATGGGAGTGCAGGGTGGCGAGGCAGGCAGAGGTACCCCTCAGGATAGATCCCACCAGTTCCGCAGACTCCCGTCCGCTTTCTCAAGGAGAGGTCCGCGGACTCCCGTCCGCTTTCTCAAGGAGAGGTCACGCTCTCCTCTCCTTGAGAAAGCGGACGGGAGTCCGCGGAACTAGTGGGATCTATCCTGAGAGGAGCCTCTGCCTGCCTCGCCACCCTGCACTCCCATTTATGCATCACTACCCGGGCTAAGTATTATCTCTTAGCACTTCCTATATATACACTATGCACTTTGTGCACTTTATCTATAGGCTGCTCTCATTAGCATCAGGTTTTCTCACATGTATTTTTGCAACTAGCACTTTATTATATGATATGTGGTTTGATATTTTGTTGTTTGCACTGCAGTTTAGACTGAACCCGGGTTCATTCACTGCAT
Source organism: Hyperolius riggenbachi (assembly GCF_040937935.1). Lineage (NCBI taxonomy): Eukaryota > Metazoa > Chordata > Amphibia > Anura > Hyperoliidae > Hyperolius > Hyperolius riggenbachi. The sequence goes on from NC_090651.1 coordinate 307,242,462, forward strand.
GGGTTTTATTATAAACCCTGAGTGGAGTTAGATATACGTGTGTATATTTATATATCTATCAATTGATTGGCTTTATTGTGGGGATGTGCAATAATGATTAAATGGCTTGGTTGTGCGATTATGTGTTTTTAATTGATTTTATCTTTGCATTGGCATAAGCATATGGGTATATTATATCACAATTATGAATTTTTCTATATATTCCATATGAACTATATGTTGTGTCTTGAAATTGTGTGTATAAATAAAGATATTTTGTGACGTTATACTTACCTTAGCTGGTTGGTGCTTATTTAAAGGGCCGCTTTCTTCTCATTTGCAAACTATTCTTAATTGACCCTAGCACATCCAGCATTTAAACATAGGAGTGCGGATATTCCTTTATCCTAATCACTGCTAACCTACAGCTGCACTAAATACCAGCAATCACTGCTAACCTACAGCTGCACTAAATACCAGCAATCACTGCTAACCTACAGCTGCGCTGAATGCCAGCAATCACTGCTAACCTACAACTGCACTAAATGCCAGCAATCACTGCTAACCTGCAGCTGCACTGAATGTCGGCAATCACTGCTAACCTACAACTGCACTAAATGCCAGCCACCACTGCTAATCTACAGGTGCACTGAATGCCAGCAATCACTGCTAATCTACAGCTGCACCAAATGCCAGCAATCACTGCTAATCTACAGCTGCACCGAATGCCAGTCCCACCTAAAATCAGAATCTCATTATTCCTTTAAATACAATAAAATTACAAGAGTCCACTTGTCTATCCAAGTTTGAGAACTATAAAAAAAATCATAGGTGAAGGAAAGCGCAGTGTTGGAGGTAGACGCTCTTGCCGTTTATGCGGAGCCCAAAAACCAAGTTTTATGTTATGTAAAAACGCTTTAAATAAAAATACAAGAGACTGTTGATTCCGATGCTTTTGGAATGGAAATCAGGAGTGAGGTCTGTGCCGTTTTACACAAGGTACGCCCAATCTGAGGAAGTCCGACCATACTGGAAAGAGAGATATTGTAATATTAGATTGGCAAGGGTAACATGAGCATTCAAATGAGAAGAGTGCCCACTAGCCTAAAACTGGCCACTAACAGTCCCAATTTTTAGTGAAGAATCATTTAAGCAATCAGATAAGTGCGACTGAAAACAAAATGCCATAATACATTGATTGACACCATCATAGTTCCTATCCTTTACAAATCGATTAGAAAACATTTTTTCCGATCGACAAAAATTGCAATACGAACATTTTTACAATTGTTCACAGTTGATTGGGGACACCAATTTACTGCCAATCTGATCACCCGAACAATTTTTTGTTAAAAATTTACCGTTAGTGGCCACCTTTAAACCTGGTAAACACATCCAATTTTGGACTGGCCAATCACTGCCCAATTTCACCACCTTCATGTAGTTTGAAAGCCTACTGATTGTGAAAACTATTAACATATTGTGCAGGTAAGCATTCCTATTACATGGAAGTGGTAGAATTTGCCAATCAAAATTGGAAGTGTGTACCAGGCTTTATGTGCATCATGGCAGGGATATCAAAGGGGTGGACAAATAAATATTTGCACTATGCAGCAACAAGGTTTTTTTTTTTTTTTTTTTTTTTTTTTTTTAATTTTGAATAAAAATAAGATCATAAGTGGCAGCTTTCAAAATGTCTCATCATAGGTCCAATTAAGGCCGGCTTCACAACTGCAGATCTGGCCAAGCAGGAAGTGACGCTCACTTCCTGTTCAGCAACCGATGACGTACGTGGAAGCGTATTTCCAAGATACGCTTACGTGCATGGTAATAGCAGTAAGGTATTGTACCGGGTGTTAGCCATCAGCAAAAGCAAGAATTTTAAATCAGGATGATACCATTTATTGGCTAACTTAAAAGAATAAACATAAGCAAGCTTTCGGCTTTGCAGCCTTCGTCGGGCGATTGTAAGCCCGATTTAAAATTCTTGCTTACGTGCATGCGTGACACTGATAACCGAGGCGGGTTTTTAAACTGTACGTGCGTTACCATAAACCACGGGTGTCAAACTCCAGTCCTGGCTTCATGGTGTCCAGATGTTACTTAAAGTGAACCTCCGGACTAAAAATCGACTCAGCAGCACTGAAAAGGCCTGGCGTTTAACAGTTTCTCAGCATCAGAACTTTGTTTCTCTTATACAAGCCTCATTTTTATCTACACAGAAGAAAACTGCCCGTGCTTTTTTCCCCTGATGCTGTGCAAAGCATGATGGGATTTCTGATGTTGCTCTCGTTCTGCTGTTTTGGTGCAATTTTTTTTTTTTTTTTTACGTTTTGAATTTGACATTTGAAGCCTAGTGTGTGCAGCTGGGAGGGGTGATCAGGACATAGGACAGTTGGAACTGTGTCTCCTGCTCCTTGTCACCTCCTTTCAACCAAAAAGATGGCTGCCCCATGACAAAGATGGCAGCCCCCATGAATTACAAACATTTGCCTGTTCTTTTAAAACAGGGTGAGTAAAAAATGATATTACCTATCCTAATTAACATAACTAATGTAACTTAATGACAGTATGTTTGTTTAGGCTGAAGTTCCCCTTTAAGATCATGCAGTAATTATCCAGGTACCCAGTTGCCCTCCTGTTTAGCTTATAGTCTGCTATGCTGGGTGGTGGCAATTGTTGTTTACCACATTTTCCCGGCTCCTGCGCAGGCGCTGTGGTGGCTCTCTGCTCCGAAATAGGCAGAAATACCCCATCGCCGTTGGGTCTGCTCTACTGCGGAGGCGCAAGTCTCCGGCGCCTGCGCAGTAGAGCGGACCCGACTGAGATCGGGTACTTCCGTCTACTTCGGAGGCGAAAGCCGCAACAGCGCCCCCGCTGCACCCTGGAAAGGTAAATGTTGAACAAGCTGTCGAATCTGCCGGGCCACTGTTCGGAGGGCTTCAGCGAGACCCCCGTAGGACAGAGGACGGCGTGGGAAGCCTCATTGGGACCATGAGGCTTTTCCCCCTCCCGAGGTGAGTACCCCCCAGGGGAACTTTTTGATGTTACAGTGTCTCTTTAATACAGCTAGGTGTGGTTCATCAGGTAGAACATTTTTTTTGTTATTGCTCAGTCCATCCCAAACACTGGCATAGATTTGGCCCTGGAAGGCTGAGTTTGACACCTATGCCATAGACTTACATGATTTCTGGTGCGAAGCAGATCACAGCAGGAGCCGGGCGGCAACCTAGGTATTGAAGCGCATTAGATAGGGCACTTCCGGCGCAGTGTACTGCAGCGTGGGGAGTGTGACCTCCCCCATAGACTAACATTAGGTTGTGGTAGAGTGCGGTAACTTTACCACATCGCCTCAGTGTGAAAGGGCCCTTAAAGTGGCCCTGCAGTGAAAGTGAACGTGGAAACTGCCCATCTTTCCTGCTGATCATGCTAGCTTCAGTAGTATCTAAATCGCACACCGGAAACAAGCACATGTTAAAGCCTGGTACACACTCAATTATTATTGGCCAATCACTGGTTTTTATCACCAATTTTACTCCCCGCCCCCAATGTAGTATGAGGGTTGACAGATATTGAATTCTATGAGCAGATTGGGTAGGTAAACCCTCATACTACCTGGAGGAGGTCAAATTGGTCAGTGATTGACCAATCATCATTGAAAGTGTGTACCAGGCTTTATTGTGGTCACACTTTAGTCAGAGCACCTGATCGGTATTCTGGTTCTAGGTCAGTGGGTTAGTGACAGAATTAGAAGCAGAGCAAGCACAAATGCATGGTTTATAATTAACAGTTCAGGGTAACCTCCATATTCCAGTCACTATAGGGTTACTTTAATGCCTGGTACACACTCAATTATGATTGGCTAATCACTGACCAATTTAACCACTTCCATGTAGTGTGAGGGTTAAGGCTGGATACACAGTGGTCAGTTGCAGAACACATGCCCTATAGAACGAGTGTGAACTGCAATAGAGACAGCCATAGACTTTAACCTCTTGAGGACCATGGTGTTAAACCCCCCTAGTGACCAGGACATTTTTAGATAAATTGGCCACTGCAGCTTTAAGGCCAAGCTGCAGGGCCACACAACAGCACACTAGTGACCCCCCCCCCCCTTTCTCCCCACCAACAAAGCTCTCTGTTGGTGGGGTCTGATCGCCCCCCCCAGATGTTTGTTTCGCCGTCTAACAGTCTCCTGAGCGGCGATTGCCGCTCAGAGACTGAAGGCATAGCTCCGCTCCACCCACTAAGCAGGAGATGCGCGCGCAGCCTGTGCGCCATCTCCTGCAAACCAGAGCCCCAGGACTTTACGCCGATCGGCGTTAGGCAGTCCTGGGGCTGCCGCCGCGGCCACGCCCATCGGCGTGGCGCATCGGCTACTGATTAATACAAAGCCTGCATGCAGCGAGTTACAATAACACAGTCTGTTACAACACAGCACTGTGAATAGGCCCATTATTTATTTTAGCATTTATACAGCGCCGACATATTAGGCAGTGATGTACAGAGTACATTGTCTCATCACTAACTGTCCCTCAGAGGGGCTCAAAATCTAATCCCTACCCTAGTCCCCAAACTAGTCTAGGCCCATGGGATTGTATAGGCAGTAAGATGACATGCAGAATTATTCTGCAATACAACCGAGCACTGTGAACTAGGCCTTACACATATTGAATACTGTGAGCAGAGGCAAAACCCTCGTACTCCATAGAGGTGGTAAAATTGGTCAGCGATTGGCCAGCGATCTTTCTGGTCATTAGTGTCTGAATCACACACCTGGTAGCCATTTTGGAATAAGGAACGATAGAGATAGAGAGAGAGAGAGAGAGAGAGAGAGGGTGGGGGAGAGAGAGAGAGAGAGAGGGTGGGGGAGAGAGAGAGAGGGTGGGGGAGAGAGAGAGGGAGAGGGTGGGGGAGAGAGAGAGGGGGAGAGGGAGAGAGGGGGAGAGGGAGAGAGAGAGGGTGGGGGAGAGAGAGAGGGTGGGGGAGAGAGAGAGAGGGAGAGGGTGGGGGGGGGGGGGGGAGAGAGAGAGAGGGAGAGGGTGGGGGGGGGGGGGGAGAGAGAGAGAGAGAGAGAGAGAGAGAGAGAGAGAGAGAGAGAGAGAGAGAGAGAGAGAGAGAAAGAGAAAGAGAAAGAGAAAGAGAAAGAGAAAAGAAAGATATTAATTATGAGCAGGGATGCTCTTAACTTCCAATTCGGATGAAATTCGAATAGGATTATTCAAATTTCATCCTCCTAATTACAGCAGCTGTGCGGGTGGCCGTGCGGGGGTTAATCTTACCCATCAGGCGTCTTCTTCGCTCGTCCCTCGGCGCCTCCCACGCTGCGTTCCAATCCGGCGTCACGTGACTATACACTTCCTCCTTCAACCCGGAAGGAGGAAGTGTATGTAATCATGTGAAGCTGGATTGGAACGCAGCGCGGGAGGCGCCGAGGGACGATTAATGAAGACGCCATATGGGTAAGATTAACCCCCCGCACGGCCACCCGCACAGCTGATGTAATTAGGAGGATGAAATTCGAATAATCCTATTCGAATTTCATCCGAATTTGAAGTTAAGAGCATCCCTGATTATGAGCATCGGATGTACCTGGATGTCTGTGAGCTCTTTCAGGAAACGTTTTGCAATGTCAGGTCCGTTTTCCATGGTGGGTATGTGATAACTCTGTATAGAACAAACAATAGTCACACATTATGCCAAACAACTCCATTATAATATATTAGCTACAAAAACTAGGATTCCACAATACAGTAACCAGCCAATCACATTGTGCACTCCCATCCTTAGTGACCAGTAAACTAGTTTCATGAAAAACCAAATGTCTGCCTGTTGGTGGGGTGCTCCACCCAGAAGCTCAGCATGGAGCGTCGCAGCAAGAGGCGGATATCCAGATAAATTAAACTCTCTCCCTGCCCAGATACCCTTCTTGGACATGAGCGGGTAAGGTTTCACTTCTTGTGAAACTGTGCTCACTCATCAATACTGGTCACACACAAATACAGAGGGATGCGAAAGTTTGGGCAACCTTGTTAATCGTCATGATTTTCTTGTATAAATCGTTGGTTGTTACAATGAAAAAAATGTCAGTTAAATATATCATATAGGAGACACACACAGTGATATTTGAGAAGTGAAATAAAGTTTACTGGATTTACAGACAGTGCACAATAATTGTGTAAACAAAATTAGGCTTTCGCATCCCACTGTAACTATTAGATATTGGGCCAAGCACCGAAAGGACCAAGCATCTCATAAAACATTCTTTCCCTTTTGGGAGATGTAATCACATTAATGGGCTAAATCTCCCGGCATGCATTGCTGCATCCGGAGACATGCTACAACACCAGGCTGCTACGAACTGCTTTATATTGATTAGCACTAATCGGCGGATTGTGATTTTGTATATATATTTATTGGTACTTTTTGTAAGGTGGGAAGGGGGCCTTTGTCTCTGTGCAGTTTAGAGAGATTGTGCACTAGCGCCACCTACTGATAAGATTGTAAAATAACAATTAAACAGGTGGAAGAAGACTGTCGATTTGTGCCCTTGACTGGCCTCTTCAAAAGAACCCGGTGAACCAAATTAGCATAAAAATCCATATTAGGTCCATTTTTATTCTGCACCTACACATATCCCCAGTTGATCCAGCGGAAGGCAAAGAACCCTTACAAGGCTTAGTCCAATTAGCAAGTTGTTTCTCTAGATAACACCGCGCACTCTGCAATTACAGTCCACAATCCAGTTATTAGCAGGCAGTGCGCTCTATTATTTCAAAATCACAAAATATTATCAGTATAATTTTAGCGCTACACAGTCCTTATTCTTCCAAACAGTATTCACAAGCCTGGATAATATCACTGCCACCCACCCTAGTGGGAAACGACTCACCCTCTGTATAGACCACTATAATGGTCACTTGCGCATTGGGGTCATTCCCTGGTCACCCCCGACCAATATCGATGTGGCTGTATCTTTGCTGTGTTTAGGACTACCACTGTATCCCCCGACACTTCCTTCCTTTATATGCTTAGATGGGTACCTCCAAAGAGAGGCTAGACATAGCGTAATACTGTTGCTAAAAAATATTGCACTTACAATTGTAGATGTTTAAAACAGCGTGAGTTTGTTAAACGGGCTCTCCGCCGTTTGTGTTGGCCGCTGGAGGGCTTTCACTGGTCTGCTTGAGGCTGGTCAGGCTGCCACGCGCACAGCCGCCCACTCCTCCGCTACGAACGCCAGATTCCCCGCGCTCCGCTTCCGGAAGTGGCAGCGGAGTGCGGGGAATCTGGCGTTCGTAGAGGAGGAGTGAGCGGCTGTGCGCGCGGCAGTGGGTACTGTTTGGAAGAATAAGGACTGTGTAGCGCTAAAATTATACTGATAATACAATTAGCAAGTTGGCTGTACACCTCTCAGCACAACTGTACAAAGCACTGTTAGGCCTGGAACCCACTAGGAGCACTTTTCTGAGCGCTTTGTGATGTGAATAGCTCTCGCTTGCTATGGGAGTGATCCCACTAGAGCGATGTAATTTTAGAATAATCCCCCATAGCATTGCATTTGCAAGAGATTTTTCAAATCACTAGAGCTTAGAAAAAGGCTGCTAGTGGGTTTGAGCCCTAAAGGCCCATACACACGTCGGATTTTCGTGGACGGGTTGTTTGAACGACCCGTCGTTCAGTCGTTCGCCCGCTAAATCAGGCGTGTGTACAGACTGTCGTTCGCGTGATAAGAGTGAGTTTGAGCGATGGCGGATCGCTCAAACTCACTCTTATCACGCGAACGACAGTCTGTACACACGCCCGATTTAGCGGGCGAACGACTGAACGACGGGTCGTTCGCAAAAAACGGACGTGTGTATGGGCCTTTAGCCTGATCTCCTACAACCATCTACAGGTAATGCCACGCAATGCCAGCATGAGTACATGTATACTCACTGTTAGCTGTGGCAGAGCACTTACTTGTCCATTGTAGAGTATTCGTTTTACTGGGCACACAACACAGGCCGTTCCTGCTCCGAAGACTTCCTTGACTCTATTGTCCTTTAGCCCTTTCAATACCTGAGCCATGGTTACTGATTCTTCTGACACCTTAAATTCACCCTGAAAACACAAAACACAGCAACAGTTCAGAAAAGAGAATGCTGCCAAGAGATTTGATCTTGAACAATCTGCTTTTTCAGAGCATCAAAACTTTTACTACTCTATTAAGCACTTTGAGTCCAACAGGAGAAAAGTGCTATATAAATGTTCGGATTATTATTATTATTACTACTGAGGTGAACCTCCATCCAACTGTTTTTCGAGGGAGGTTCAGGCTCAAGTCATGAGTTGTGTCTGCTCTTCCTGCCTCACTAAGTTGTTCTCATTCGTTCACGGTTACTACAGCAGTGTCCACTAATCTGGTTTACCATTTTCAAGTGCAGTGTATTGTCAGCTATGGGAGCAGATTAGTGAGGGAGAAAGGACAGAATTTACAATGGCTGCCAATTATTCCTTTAAAGCGGGATTGTCACCATAAAATTCAAATTTCAACAGCAACTGGTCTGAGTGTATTAAGTGGTACAAAATGCTAATCCTGCATTCAAAACTTGCTAAACTTTTTCTGCGGCTATGGTTTGGAGTTATCACATACTCTAGGAGCACTGGCCCTTTAGTAGTCAGTGCCAAACAGCTGAATGCTGGGGGTTCTTTTTATCTATAATATATTCCTCCTCTTCCATTTATTTCCCTGCCTAGCCTATCTGAAACATGGTCCTATGCTCACTTATGTTTACAAGCAAGACAGAGGTGACTCAGCGATTGAAGGAGAAAAAAAAAAAATAAAAAAAAATTAAGAGACAGTGCAGTTCCTAGTATACACCTCAGTGGGAGTGTCTGAAGACTGGGAGGAGGGCAGCTAATGAATACACAATGAGCAAGAGAAGTGAGGGGGGAAACAAGAGTTAGGGAGGATATGATGTCCGTGTTAGCTTAGCAAGTTGCCCACTGCCTAGAATAGGATTTTCTGCTTTTCCTTTATAAAATTCACAGGAATCATTACGTGGATAGCACAATACATCTGTTATGTAGAACTAGTATTACTACTACATAGTAGAACTATGTAAGTAGAACTAGTATTTATCTACTTATATATGTGTTTTTTTTATTTCTAGGTTAGTGGGTGTCGCTTGTTCTTTAAAGATATAGCATGCTGATCATGAGTTTTTCACAGATCAGTATATTGGTTGAACACTGATTGTAAAGGCTAATCTTTCTTCAAATCGATGTTTGTAGGGACTGAAATCTAACTGAATAATTAGTAGCACATGGCAGTTATTTTGTTAGAGAAGAAAATCGCCTACAAATGTACAAATGTAGTAAAAGGCAAAACGTGTGAGATCCAACTACCAATTTGGGGGACCCCACACAGAAGGGGAACATATAAACTATGTAGATATAATTCCATGGCCTGTATTTGACCCACAGCACTATGGCGAGAGTGCCAGCCACAATACAACCATGCTACCCATGCTCATAACACATCCAAACATTTATCAATGTACAGTTCAGGAGAAAGGAAAGACGGAAGGTGTATGCAACAATAATCCACCACACCAAATACATTTATAACTATACAAACAGCAAAATTTATTAAATTATCGAAATATATCAAAACCATTAAAAACATTAGGACCCAAATTGGAACAGCTGTCCCATCTCAACCGAACTAAAGCTTACACACTGTGTATGACTCACCCACTGCCGTGCCAGGTCCAGTAAGCTCTGTCTTGTTACTCCGGGGAGGATTAAACCACTTAATGGTGGGGTGAGGAGTTCTTTATCTGCATAAACAGACAGTCAGGAGGTATAAGCAATTACTGTAGTTACATTTAACCGCAAAAAACAAAACACACCCTTTAAAAATTGATTCAATGAAATAATCAGCACTCTAGGAAAAATTATCAATCAGTTTAGCACCCCTTAGCGGTCCACACAGAGATAATCTTTCACGTTTTGTGACTTAAAATATGCTTTAGAATTTGATTTTAAAGTTAATTTTATTATACACAGCTTGCAATCAGTTAAGACGCATGCAAAGAATTTTGGGCCTCTTTTCCACAAAATGTTGAGCTGTGTGCTCAGCAAGCAGTTGTCAGGCAGCAGTGAGCAGTTACCAGGCAGCGACAAGCAATTACCAGGCAGTAGTGAGCAGTTGTGAGAGTTTGAGAGGCATTCCACTGCCTAGAAACAGTTTGTGGAAAAGAGGCCTTGAATCGATGCAGAATTATGCAAATATATGCAGCTTGAAACAGACCAATCAAATCCCACCTCAACTTCTTTTGAACAGTTGATTTTCAAGCGGTGTACATTTGCATAATTATGCATAACTTGCAATGGCTTGCACCTCATTGATCACTAGTGTAAAGCTATGGCAGCAACTCCCAGAAGCTTCAGCTGTGAGTGTTATGTGCTTCGAATGTAAGAGTTTTAAAGCCTGTGGAGACTAGGCCTTAAAATAAAAAGATAAATAAAAATATGACTGTCCACAAAACTGGGAAAGATAATCTGATAATGTCTCTAGGAGTGCTGAGATCCTTCTGGATCGTGGAAAAACGCATGCAAAGAAAAAAAAAAATTTCACACACAATACAAGTCCCTATAGCTGCACGAAAATCCTATTTCGTTTTCCCCGCATACAATGCTCTCTTATGGAGCCACAAAGTATGAAAAACACAAATCCAAAACGCATGCTTTTTTGCAAGTGAGCCTCCAACCTGAAGGAGGGTCACAGGGTCATGTGACCCTCACGTAGTGGCTGTGTACTGGTTAAGGGCTCTGCCTTTGACATGGGAGACCAGGGTTCGAATCCTGGCTAGGTCAAGTACCTATTCAGTAGGGAGTTCAAGGCAAGACTCCTTAACACTGCAGGGTGGCCTCTTGAGCGTGTCCCAGTGGCTGCAGCTCTTGAGCACTTTGAGTCCAACAGGAGAAAAGCGCTATACAAATGTTCGGATTATTATTATTATTATTATTGCCAAAAAAATGTACTTGGGCCACATTTCTGCAGACATGAGCTTTCCAACTGGTGTGGGTGATGGTATGCAAAATAGGCTGGAAACACTATATATTTTAACAAACAGCCTTGGCATCAAGCAGTAAACACAATGCAAACAGCCATCAATCCCTGGCAATCTTCCATGTCACACCACTGCCCTTTTTTGTTAATAAAGCACTATAAAACGATGATGGAAATATGAGCACACTTTGAATGAATTGATTAAATCTAACAAAAGTAAATCTGAATTATGTGTACAGTGCTGCACAGTCTTATGCTGGGATTACACCATACAATTTTCTGTTAGATTTTTCTGTTAGATTCTCAAAGTTCAACATGTTGGAAATGTATCTATCTTACCATCTATCTGCCGAGCAATTAGGCATTGTTCTACTCAGCAGGAGATGACCAGAAGACAATGCAGATAATGACCAGTCTCTACAGAAAATAATCTAATGGTATGCATTATGCATTCTAACAGAAAATCTAACTCAAAAATCTAAGGAGAATCTAACAGAAAATTGTATGGTGTAATCCCACCATTAAGGCAGTTATGAAAAAAATGCTGTTGATCAGGAAATATTTACTAAAGGCTATTCATGACTTCTTGACTCAAACGTCCAAGAAAAAAAAAAAAAAATGTGATGGTCTGAAAACCTCAATATGCATAAATTAGCTTTAAAAGGGACCCTGAGCACCTCTCATGGGCATGCCTTTAAGCCAGACAACTTCCAACAAAGTCGTGCTTTGACCCCTCTGGAGGAGCCACTTTCAATGGCCATGCGTGTCACTTCCTCTTCCTGCTTCATTCAGTGATGCACTTCTCCAACAGAGAAGACAGGGGTGACCCGGAAGTTATAACATAGCCAAGATGGCAGTTGCGATTTTTAAACTGAACGAAAACTATTTGGTGTAGAACAGCGATCGGTCTGAGTCTTAAAGGCATACCCATGAGAGGAGCTCAGAGTCCCTTTCAAAAAGGCATCATTCCTAAAAGCATTCCCATATGCACAGTGCTCTATGTAGTTTCCTTAACGGCTTGTTACCAATAGGTGCGAATGTGTGTTTTTCCAGCAAGTTTGCACAGCAATAAATACCACTAAATGTAAAATTCGCATCCTGAAAAAAAAAAAAAAAAAAAAAAAACTGACAGCAAGGTTAATATTTTTTCGACATTGCATGCTGTACAATGCGTGCGTTGTCGCGTGAATCAATGCCAGCCCCCTCTATTCATCTCCAGGGGAGGGAGCTTGAGAGTCTTGATTAGAAGGAATGGCTAGTGGCAGCTAGGCCACACCTCTTCCTTCTAGACCCCAACGCATCTTAAACACAGTAGGAGGAGGGGGAAAAAAACAGCTGTGTGGGTCATGCGCTGCAGTGATGAGGGATTTTTAGGTAAAGGAAAGAAGAAGGGATTGCTAAATCACAGTAGGTTTGTGAGCATTTCTGACTTAAAGAGAACCTGTACTGAGTAAAATTATTTAAAATAAACACATGAGGTAACTTCAAATGAACATTACATAGTTACCTTGCCATCAGTTCCTCTCAGAAGTACACCATTTTCTTCGGACAATGATACCTTCCAGTTCTGACAATATTTTGTGAGAACTGAAATATATCAGTTGCTGTCAGTTACATCTGAGAGGAGAACTGATGTGTCCATGTTTCCGTATGGCTCAAGTGGGTGATATTACAGTTTAACAGTGTGCTGACCAGAAAGCTGTTATGGGGTAACGGCCATTTTCAAAATGGAGGACGGAGAATTCCATTGATCACAGTGGACAAACAGGACGCAGGAGAGAAAAAAGAGACTAAGGAGTAAACTACACATGAGGTAAGTATGACTTGTGTATGCTTATTTTGACTTTTAAATTTCAGTTCAGGTTTTCTTTAAATATACCTGAAGTGAGAGGGACATGGAGGCTGACATGCATTTCCCTTTAAACAATGCAGACTGCCTGTCTATCCTGTTGAACCTCTGCCTTTGATACTTTTAGCCATAGACCCTGAACAAGCATGCAGATCAAAGGTTTAACTGGATTTGCCACATGCCTGTTTCAAGGTGCGATTCAGACTCAACTGAAGCCAGACCAGCAGGATAGCCAGTAAACTTGTATTGTTTAAAAAGGAATAAATATCACAGCCTCCATACCCCTCTCACTTCAGTTGTCCTTTAACATATAAGCAGCCACCGCTTCAGGTGGGAATACTACCTAACCAATCCAGTCTTTCCTAGAAGGGAAAAAAGATTTTTATTTTTGCAAGGAACATCTTCTAACTTATCCTCACTATTACATGCTCACGCTGTCTGCAGCCAAGCAAGCATATTTGTATATTCATCATTGATAAATTGCCATGAAAAAGGAACACGAAAGAGATCATTTTGGGTGACCAACTAATAACGTGTATGTAGTTGTAACCCATACAGGAGAAACTCGAAAAATGTGACTATTGTACAAGTCCATTTATCTCAGTAGTTCAACTTAAAAGGTGAAACTAATATATGAAATAGGAATTCTGCAGGTATTTTGGATTAATTAGCTGATTAGAATCCGACACTGAGCCTAGAATATTAAACATTTCACCCAATATTCTAATGGTCTCAGATTTTGATTTTGGAGTTCTTATAAGCTGTAAGGCATAATCATCAAAATTATACCAAAGGCTTGAAATATCTCGCTTTGCATATAATGAGTCTATTTCATATATTAGTTTCCCCTATTAAGTTGAATTACTGAAACAAATGGACTTTTGCATGATATTCTAATTTTCCAAGTTTCATTGTAGTTCATCTGTTTTCTACATCATATGGTCACCAGTATGGACTCCGGAGATCAGAGAAGAATTGTACAAACACCCCGAGGACTTACCTCCACGTTCATTAATCCAGAACATGAAGAAATTCATTGTCCCAGCTTCAGTCACCTCATGGTTGTCACCGCACAGCCACAACACCTGCTGACAGCCTAAAGTGCTTGCTTCATGCTGCACAGCTATGGTTGGACCGTAGTTCCTGTGTAGATATTAAACATAATTATAATAATAATAATAATAATAATAATAATAAGAAGAAGAAGAAGAAGAAGCCTTCAGAAGTGCTCAAATAAAAAAAAAAAAAAAAGTACATTTACATTACTATTAGTCTGAAAGTGAATCCCAGCTTTACCAGGTTTTTCATGGGGATTCTTTATAGTCCTGCGGCCCTGATCAATAATGGACTATAATGTACTTTATGTATATCGGCACATTTAAAAAGACACAGGCAAAATATAGGCATTACTCAGTGCACATGCTGTCAGCAAAGAAGCATATTTGTATGGGAAACTGTCAACCATAACAGTCTTAAGCCTTGTAAACACGAAGAATGTCCCCTCAGAGATATCGGGACTTGAACACCAGCTTCTTAGATGCTAGGCAAGGGGGAAGAGTGGTTGGAAAGAGTGGGGAGAACAAGGAGCCTACCAGTTCTTGGTCATGATTCGATCCGCCAGGCAGATCAATGGTCGGGGCACTGAGGGAGGTTAGGGACCACTGGACACGCTAGCCTCCACCGGTTCGAGGCACTGAGGGAGAGTAGGGATTACTGGACACACACTATTTTCTCAGCAGAGGTGGCCAAGTCCTGCCATCTCAGCCAAGAACAGTCTAAGGTGGTGTTAACTCACTCTTGTCACCTCTGTGCACCACATTTCATTCTGTGTCTCTGATACTTGTTCTTTCACAGCCAGAAGAAGGGAATACAGGAAAGATCCTGCTGCTGCACAAGTTCCCAGCCGTGTAAAATACTATTCCCCCTCCAGGCCACCATGGATGTTTTAAAAGTAACTTCAGCTCCGTCTTCTGATGGCGCCGAAGTTACTCCCTGTGAGCTGCTATAGCTGTCATTCCTATTACGGCCTATGGTGGCACTGGCTGCGCTCAAATCTCCAGCGCTGGAATCACCGTGTTCGGTTGTGAGAGGTGTAGCTGCCAAGGCCTAGCGCCCGTTATTGTAATGGGCCTAAGGTCCCCTTTTGTATCTTACAAAATCCTAGTGGTTTTGGTTCACAAATTCATTAGGTACTCTGTACAATTCATTCTCACCAAGGCAGTCAACAACATGAAGGCCTGTTCAGCCTGAAACAGCTGTCTGCAAGTAGGGTTAGTACATAAAGGAATTATTTGCATATTCACCAACTAAGCAGAAGCAATGCATCATGGGAGTTCCTCCTTACTCTCATAAAGCTGAATATTATTGAGACTCTACTGGATTCTAGTAAAATGAGAAAAATACCTATTCTCACCACAGTCCAGCTTAAAAATCCAGTGGTCACACGACTGTTGAGTGAGCAGACTGGCAGTTTGACCCAACTCCCCGGAGAGTGTCCAGCACCCATTAGGGCTGGTTCAGACGGACGCTTGTGGAGAGTTTACCACAAGCGTTCGGAACGTCGCGGTAAACGCTCCCATTCAAGTGAATGGGAGAGTTTACACCGAGCTTTTGCGTGCGTTTACACAATCGCGGCGTTCGGGTCCCGATTTTCGCTAGCGTTCAAGCTGCCCCCCGGAAGCGACATGTTGCTTCCAGGGGGCGGCCAACCGCGACGGCTAATGTCCCCCTAGGGAAAGAAAAAACACGACTGCATCGTAACGTGACGCGAAGGCTACTGAAAGCCTGACCGCGCAGCCGGTGCAATGCCCCAAACGCGACGCCACGCAGAAGTCCGTTTGAACCAGTCCTTAGGGGCAAGGACCAAAGTGAATGTGGTTTATTACACTCTGTAACAGCATGGTGCAATATGTTGGAACTATATACAGTGGTGTGAATAATTATTTGCCCCCTTCCTGATTTCTTATTCTTTTGCATGTTTGTCACACTTAAATGTTTCTGCTCATCAAAAACCGTTAACTATTAGTCAAAGATATCATAATTGAACACAAAATGCAGTTTTAAATGATGGTTTTTATTATTTAGTGAGAAAAAAAACCTCAAAACCTACATGGCCCTGTGTGAAAAAGAAATTGCCCCCTGAACCTAATAACTGGTTGGGCCACCCTTAGCAGCAATAACTGCAATCAAGCGTTTGTGATAACTTGCAACAAGTCTTTTACAGTGCTCTGGAGGAATTTTGACCCACTCATCTTTGCAGAATTGTTGTAATTCAGCTTTATTTGAGGGTTTTCTGAACCACCTTTTCAAGGTCATGCCACAACATCTCAATAGGATTCAGGTCAGAACTTTGACTAGGCCACTCCAAAGTCTTCATTTTGTTTTTCTTCAGCCATTCAGAGGTAGATTTGCTGGTGTGTTTTGGGTCATTGTCCTGCTGCAGCACCCAAGATCGCTTCAGCTTGAGTTGACGAACAGATGGCCAGACATTCTCCTTCAGGATTTTTTGGTAGACAGTAAAATTCATGGTTCCATCTATCACAGCAAGCCACCCAGGTCCTGAAGCAGCAAAACAACCCCAGACCATCACACTACCACCACCATATTTTACTGTTGGTATGATGTTCTTTTGCTGAAATGCTGTGTTACTTCTACGCCAGATGTAACGGGACACACACCTTCCAAAGAGTTCAACTTTTGTATCGTCGGTCCACAAGGTATTTTCCCAAAAGTCTTGGCAATCATGGAGATGTTTTTTAGCAAAATTGAGATGAGCCTTAATGTTCTTTTTGCTTAAAAGTGGTTTGCGCCTTGGATATCTGCCATGCAGGCTGTTTTTGCCCAGTCTCTTTCTTATGGTGGAGTCGTGAACACTGACCTTAATTGAGGCAAGTGAGGCCTGCAGTTCTTTAGATGTTGTCCTGGGATCTTTTGTGGCCTCTCGGATGAGTTTTCTCTGCGCTCTTGGGGTAATTTTGGTCGGCTGGTCACTCCCAGGAAGGTTCATCACTGTTCCATGTTTTTACCATTTGTAGATAATGGCTCTCACTGTGGTTCGCTAAAGTCCCAAAGCTTTAGAAATGGCTTTATAACCTTTACCAGACTCATAGATCTCAATTACAGTACTTTTGTTCTCATTTGTTCCTGAATTTCTTTGGATCTTGGCATGATGTCCAGCTTTTGAGGTGCTTTTGGTCTACTTCTCTTTGTCAGATAGCTCCTATTTAAGTGATTTCCTAAATTGAAACAGGTGTGGCAGTAATCAGGCCTGGGGGTGACTACAGAAATTAAACACAGGTGTGATAAACCACAGTTAAGTTATTTTTTAACAAGGGGGGCAATCACTTTTTCACACAGGGCCATGTAGATTTTGAGTTTTTTTTCTCACTAAATAATAAAAACCATCATTTAAAACTGCATTTTGTGTTCAATTATGTTATCTTTGACTAATAGTTAACGGTTTTTGATGAGCAGAAACATTTCAGTGTGACAAACATGCAAAAGAATAAGAAATCAGGAAGGGGGCAAATAGTTTTTCACGTGTGTGTGTGTGTGTGTGTGTGTGTGTGTGTGTGTGTGTGTGTGTGTGTGTGTGTGTGTGTGTGTGTGTGTGTGTGTGTGTGTGTGTATACATACATACATATACATACATACACATATACATATAAAAACACATCACTGTTTACTAATGAGCGCACTGTGTCCACATTAAGGCAGTTTGCCTTCAGGATTCAGGTAGTCAGGGTAGCGGGATGTCATTTGGGAGATTGCTACCATTTTGCTTTGTTGGTCCCCATATTCTCCATGGTATAAATAGGTTATCTAGCTAAGCGCTTTTTAAGTTATTTATGTCGTGTAGTATAAGATGTAAGAACTTACCCGCCGAGCTTGTAGTTCCCTACACCTCCAACCCAGGCACGCACGTATTTTGGGTCAGCTAGTAGAGAGACTGGATTAAATCCTCCACTGGGAAAGTATGGCCCCACTGGCCCAATAATGATGTATAATAAAGCATGATTGGATTTCGTGACTCCCAGAGACGGCTGCAGAGAGACAGGATGGAAATTGTCATTAGAAAGTTTACTCCAGGGAATGGCATCAAAGCTGAACCTGACCCAGATCTGCTCACACGTACCTCTGTGCCAATGAATGTTGGTCGAATGTACAGGCTGGCAGTGTTAGATTGAGGAACCCATTCTCTGTCAACATCAATGAGTCTTCTCATGCACTCTAGAAGCTCTGCCTTGTCAAAGGACTAAAAACAAAGATGGGTGTGGGAATAAGTGATTTGCAATACACAAGTTATGCATTGAACATCTGTACATTCTGCAATATACAGGTAGTCCCCGAACAAGATAGGGACATAGGTTTGTTCTAAACCTGAATCTGTTAAAGCGGAACCAAACCAAACATTTTTTTTAATTCAAAATATTTAGTTGCACCACTGACACATACAAAGATAAATAAACATTCCTTTAAGCCTATGAGCATTTCAGTGCGTGCTTTTCACCCTTTTCTTTTCATAACTAGAGTTATATAGGGGGCAGCCATTAGCAATTCCTCCTTTGCTGGACACCACCTAATCTACCAGTTTGCCGGATTCTGTCCCGGCAACATGAAAGGAGGGGAGGGGTTCCTTCAATAAATGTAAAATATTTTATATTTGTCATCATGCAGCTGAAAAAAGGATGCTATTTGTAATTATAATTTAGAAAATAGATTTTATTTCTGAAATCTTGTATTTTTAATTTGGGTCCACTTTAAGTCACAACACTGTGCCATCTCTGTCCTCTGTACCACCTCTGTGCCTCCAGTGTCCCCCTCTGTGTCACCTCTGTCCCTTGTACAAGACCAATTTCCGGGGGAGCTGAAGACCGGCAAAAAAATGGGTGGGGATACAACCTGCGGCGCGCAAAGCCTGAAGTCAGTTCACACCAGGGGGCTCTTTGGGGGTGCTTGGACAAATTTAGGGGGTGCTTGAGCACCCCAAAGCACCCCCCTGGCGCCGCCACTGGATCCAGCCCACCTCCCCCCACTGCAGTACTGCAATGCCTCACTGTTCAGTGTGTAACAAAGCATTTGAGGTAGAAATATAACTCTCAATCCCCCCCGATCAACCACTATAGACAGTAGGCCTCTCTCTGATTAAACCTGATCAGAGGGATCTATTACCTGTCCACAGGATGCAGATAATAGATTTCAGCATTAAGTCGTCCTAGAGCCACAGCTTCCCTACCAACCGGCATCCTTTTGCCATCCTGACCGCCTGTTGCATGCGACACCACGGCATATATAGTGACGTCAGTACATGCGGTGGTGTCAAGTGCTACAGGCATATATGTATATAAATGTGTGTGTGTGTGTGTGTGTGTGTGTGTGTGTGTGTGTGTGTGTGTGTGTGTGTGGTACTTGGGAGGAGACTGGCCAAGGGTGTGTGTGTGTGTGTGTGTGTGTGTGTGTGTGTGTGTGTGTGTGTGTGTGTGTCGTACTTGGGAGGAGACTGGCCAAGGGTGTGTGTGTGTGTCATACTTGGGAGGAGACTGGCTAAGGGTTTTTGTGTGTGTGTGTGTGTCGTACTTGGGAGGAGACTGGCCAAGGGTGTGTGTGTGTGTGTGTGTGTGTGTGTGTGTGTGTGTGTGTGTGTGTGTCATACTTGGGAGGAGACTGGCCAAGGGTTTTTGTGTGTGTGTGTGTGTGTGTGTGTGTCATACTTGGGAGGAGACTGGCCAAGGGTTTTTGTGTGTGTGTGTGTGCGTGCATGCGTGTGTCGTACTTGGGAGGAGACTGGCCAAGGGTGTGTGTGTGTGTGTCATACTTGGGAGGAGACTGGCCAGGGGTTTTTGTGTGTGTGTGTGTTGTACTTGGGAGGAGACTGGCCAAGGGTTTGTGTGTGTGTGTGTGTGTGTGTGTGTGTGTCGTACTTGGGAGGAGACTGGCCAAGAGTGTGTGTGTGTGTGTCATACTTGGGAGGAGACTGGCCAAGTGTGTGTGTGTGTGTGTGTGTGTGCGTGCGTGTGCGTGTGTGTGCGTGTGTGTGTGTGTGCGTGTGTGTGTGTGTGGTACTTAGGAGGAGACTGGCCAGGGGTCAGCCGAACATCATGAAGTCAAGCACCGTTACCGCTGTGCACCTGATAAGAGCCCTTGTGACAGAGATTTCCCAGCATGCCCGATCAATACATTCAACCAATTTTGAATGGAGATCAATCCAGATGATTGACTGATTGTCCATGTTGATGCATGGATATCTGTAAGATTCAATCATTAGGATTGAAATCGGCCAGGTATCGATGGGAAAAAAAAAGATCTAGTAAATGTATGGGCACCCTGAAGCCATCTCACAACCTGCCTGCGGTTTTAATAAAAGACGCATGCACTTATTTCCCTCCCCTGCTTGTAATAAGAAACCATTTCTAACAACTTTCAATCATTTACAGGAATCTGTTCAGAAGGTAAGAGGCTGTTGTCAATGAAGCTATAACTTACAGGCAAGCTCGCCCTTAGGGCTGTCCGATGCATTCGCTCCATGTTCATTGTTGGTCGGAAAAGACGGACCTTATTGTCTTCTCCTCTGTAAGCTTTCATGCCTTCAAACAGCTGCAAGACCAGCACAGAAATCTATCAGAATTTCCATCATCACATTGGTCGGTGTAGACATCTGATGCTCTAATGAGGAGCAAAACATTGTTCTAACATGCAAATCTCAGTGTGAAAATTAAATTTGGCCTTCCAGAGTGTCTAGGGCAGGGGCCTCAAACTCAATTTACCTGGGGGGCCGCAGGAGGCAAAGTCAGGATGAGGCTGGGCCGCATAAGGAATTTCACAATCGCGGCGCATCGCCGCCTCTGCCCGCCCCTCTCACTCTTCCTTCACAGAGAGGGGCGGGAAGAGGCGGCAGAGAGGGGCGGGAAGAGGCGGCAATTGACGTCAGGAGGGGCAGAGCTGAAAGCTCTGCCCCTTCCAGGAAATGCCGGCGGATTGCCCCCCGGGCGATTTGGGGGCTCTGCAGCCCTCGTTTAGTGGCAAGGATGCGGCGGATTACTTGGGAGCACTGAAATGAACTATAAGGAAGCTTTTGCCGGCGAGGGCCACAAAATATTGTACCGAGGGCCGTGAGTTTTAGGCCCCTGCTCTAGGGCCTGGTGCACACCAGAGGAGTTTTTCTGAGCGTTTAGAGTTTTTAAATCTGCTGCTAATGTTATCCTATGTGTCTGTGCACACTGGAGCAATGAGGTTTTGTAAAAAAAAAAAAAAAAACATAGCATTACATTGGGAAGAGCTTTTGAAACCTCTAGCGCCCAAACGCTAGAGGTTTCAAAAGCTCTTCCCAAAGTAATGCTATGGTTTTTTTTTTTACAAAACCTCATTGCTCCAGTGTGCACAGACACATAGGATAACATTAGCAGCAGATTTAAAAACTCTAAACGCTCAGAAAAACTCCTCTGGTGTGCACCAGGCCTAAGGTGCATACACACATCAGACTATAGTCTTTGGAAACTGAAAGATCACAGACCAATCTTACCACCCTTCATGTAGTATGAGAGCCATACCTTCACAGTCTTTTCTATGGAGCTGAACTCCCCATCAGAAAAAAATCTTTGCAAGATGCTGCACACACAGATGCTGTACAGACACAAAAGATCAGTATCTGCAAAAGATCTGTTCCTGCCAAAAATCCATTCCTGCAAATTGCAATGATAGTCTATGTCTGCAGATCATCATACACACATGATTTAACTGACATTAATCTGCAGATCAAGCAATCATCAGCAGATCTGAAAATCCATCCTGGTGGATCTGATCTGCAGATGAATGTCAGTTAAATCATGTGTGTATGATGATCTGCAGATCTCATAGACTATCATTGCAATTTGCAGGAATGGATTTTTGGCAGGAACAGATCTTTTGCAGCTACTGATCTTTTGAGTGTGTACGGCATGTTTGTGTGCAGCATCTTGCAAAGATTTTTTTCTGATGTGGAGTTCAGCTCCATAGAAAAGACTGTGTAGGTATGGCTCTCATACTACATGAAGGGTGGTAAGATTGGTCTGTGATCTTTCATTTTCCAAAGACTATAGTCTGATGTGTGTATGGGCCTTTAGCTGCTGATTTTTCAACAAGACGCATCTATTTGATTGGCAGTTACTGGCTCTTATTGGCTCAATGCCTTTTCCTGAAATTAGTGTGTTAGAGGTTTTGGAACTTTAACTCAGAACTTTCTCTCTGCTCTAAAAGATTAGTCACTGCATGATAACCTTAATGAAAAAAAAAATTCTATTACACTTTATGGAAATCCTAACTGGTTTCACTTTTGCAGGGAGCACTGAAGGGGTTAAGCCTCAGTATTTACTACATAGAAAGCTGCATAGGCAGAGCTCTCCTGCAGAACACAGAGAAGTGAATTTCTTCAGCAACTATATGTGAAATAAAGACTTTTCATTGTGTACCGTGCAAGAGTTCAAGTCTGCTTCACACTACTGTATTCCACACAGGCATGAACAGAATACAAGACAGTAGTAAAACAAAAAGCAGTTCATACATGTACCTTTAGAACGGGGGGTCCAGGCATGTATGGGACACTGTCCTGATGCCCACCACTCCCCCAGTTCTCCTCCGTCCCCCTCCTTTGCTACCTAAATGCCCCTCTGGCAGCCTCTTCCAGGCCGGGCATTAGTGCGCTGGCATGGCTGTGCGTACTACATTGCGCGCCTGTGGCCGGGAACGCACTGCGCATAACATCACAACTAGGTCATGCAAAGTGCACTCCAGGCCAAACTATGTAGGACGGGCACAGCCATGCCAGTGCACCAATGCCAGATCACAAAGAGGTTGCCAGGGGACCAGTTAAGTAGCAAAAAATAAAAAATAAAAAAAAAATATGGAGGAAAACGAAGGAAGTGATGGGCATCAGGACAGCTTACCTTACATGCCTGTTCCCCCTTCCCCCCATTTCTCCAACTGTGTTCAGCTCTGGTATCCTTTAACAAGGATCTGGGAAGCCTCAGGACCATCCAGAGGATTCATACTACTGAGGCAAGACTAACCAGCAAGCTCATGGTGAACCAGAAGTCATTGGTGTGTGTGAGGGGCTACAATGGTCCTAAAAGCCCCTTTACTAAAATGCTATGAATACAAAAGTTTGCTTTCTTAAAACAGAAAGAATTTGCTATAATTCAGGTTGGAGTGAGCTCCGAGATGTCTCCCAGTGCATCACTGCTGAATATATGCAAATTAACCAGCGGTTCTGGAGGTGTGTGTTTAGCTTCTAAGGCCAACAATGGTTAATTTGCATATATTCAGCAGTGTTGCACTGGGAGACATCTCAAGCTCACTCCAACCTGAATTATAGCAAATTCTGTTTTAAGAAAGCAAACTTTTGTATTCATAGCATTTTAGTAAGGGGGCTTTTAGGACCATTGTAGCCCCTCACACACTCCAATGAGTTCTGGGTTACCATGAGCTTGCTGGTTAGTCTGTACCTCTCGGTGTTACAAACCCTACTCCATAGAGCCAAATTAATCCATGCCATACACTGATGAGGATCAAACAATCCGAAACAGTCTGTATGCATGTTGGATTAGTATGGCTCTGTACAAATTAACAAGCTGACACATCATTGCATTCCAGCGGTTCTGGAGATGTGTTTAGCTTCTAAGGGCAACAATGGTTAATTTGCATATATTCAGCAGTGATGCCCTGGGAGACATCCCAAGCTCACTCCAACCTGAATTATCGCAAATTCTTTCTGTTTTAAGAAAGCAAACTTTTGTATTCTACTGAGGCAAGCATCTTTTATTCACCCTCCCCACAACAGGTTTGCTTTAATGACTAGGAATACATGTAGATACTTCATGGATGCATTTATACTTTAGTAAGGAATTGTAGGCTCAGGAATTATCGGTACAGGCCTGTGTTGCGTAGTTACACTCACTAGTGATGGGAAGTCCGGCTCTTTTCAATGCATCCTTTCATTCGACTCAATTCATTAAAAAGAACCGGATCATGAACCAACTCATTTGATTCATGTCACTGGGGAGTGTGTGGCTAGCAGTAACTAGCTGCTAGTCACTCCCCTCCCCTGTTAATTGGCCCAGACATCTATTATTCCTCCACCTGGCTCCTTCTTCAGGTGTGTGTGTGTGTGTGTGTGTGTGTGTGTGTGTGTGTGTGTGTGTGTGTGTGTGTGTGTGTGTGTGTGTGTGTGTGTGTGTGTGTGTGTGTGTGTGTGTGTGTGTGTGTGTGTGTGTGTGTGTGTGTGTGTGTGTGTGTGTGCCCTTTTCCACTAGCTGCGTTTTTGCCATCAAATGCATAACGCATGCGTTTGCTGATTCTTAGCCACGTTGACATCATCAAACAGGGATGGCCGTGCATTCTGAGCGCAAAGTGTACAAACGCACGCCATCTGCGTTTCTATGCGTTGCGTGGCTGATCCCATTCACTGAAAGTGAATGGGTCAGCATGCGTTTGCGGACCGCACTGGTCTGGAACGCATGCAGTGTGAACATCATTGCAGTCTATGCACTTTCTGATGTCGTGCGTATCTGCCTCCTGCACACGTTGCCGATATCCAGACGGCAAAGCGTGCGGTGTGAACGGTGCCTTAAGTGCAGCCGGTTTAAAATAATAATCCTGGGTGGCCTTTTCCACTGCTGCATTACGATTAAAAAAAACGCAAACACGTGTCTGTGCGATTATGATGCATTTTGCGTTTCAATGTAAAGTATAGGAACGCATGAAAAACGCTTAGCTTTTTGTATGGATTTAACCACTAGTATTTATTTTCAAAAATCAAAACACTTGCCAATCAGAAAAATGCAAACGCACAAAAAACGCACATCAAAATTGGAAAAGGACCCAGTGCAGCTGCAGTTCCGGAATCATCCACTGAACTGATTCGGTTCAGTGTGATGAGTCGGATCATTCGACTCACAGGAAAGAACCGGCTTAATTGAACCAATCACTCATCAACCGGACATCACTAAGGCTCAACACACATCATACAATCTTGGTTGTTCAATCTTACCACTTTCATGTAGTATAAGAGCTTATCCAATCAATCATACTAGGTATTTCCAATCTGTTGGCCCTTATACTACATAGATTTGGTAAATCTGTACAACCAAGATTGTATGGTGTGTGTTGAGCTTAACACTCACCTCTACAGAGTAGTGCAGTGCAGATGAGGCTGGGTGCAAGGAAAGGTTCTGGAATGGCTTAATGTGCGGCTTCCCCCAGCCCTTCTCATTAGTCCATTCTATTGTCAGCATGTGGTCTGTGAAGGTCTTCCCAAATACCAAGTTGGATACATCAGGCTTCTTCTTGGGGCTCTTGTTCAGCTCTACCTGCAGGTCAGACGCCTGAAAGGAAGCACAATAAGAATGAGCAAGCAGGCCGGATTACCAGCAAGATAAACACTACTGCCTTACAGGCCCTTACAGTGGCTGAGAGTATGGTGTGGAGCCAAAGTTTGCGTATTTTCATGTTTCCGTAATTACGGACGCAAATTTTGCAGCTACCACACAATTGTATTATTTCATAATTGTCATTCATACCGCAATTCAGAATTCCGTAAGCGTAAATTCTGTCACGCAATTTAGCGTTTTCTATAGAAACAAAGTTATTTTAATTACGAAAATGGACGTAATTTTGTTTTTTAATAGCACTTATGCAAATTTAAGTAATTACTAAACTCAGGAAAGTCACTCATTGATTGCAATTACTGATTGCAATTAGTGATAATGCAAAGGCCCCTGCACGTACTGTCACTTTAAATGTATCAGAAGGCTCTACCTGCAGCCACTTCTAGGACATGTGCGCTTTGTCAAGGTGAGCTTAGCGGTCATGCATGCTGAGACAATTGGTTTTGGGTCTTGCAATATCTGATAATGCAAAGGTCCCTGCACGTGCTGTCACTTTAAATGTATCAGGAGGCTCTGGACTGGAACACAATATCGGAAACGGCCAAATGTATGCGTTAAAAACAAAATTCAGTTTTGTTACGAAAATGATCGTAATTACCAAATTCCGCATAAACGTGAAATTTCACATAATTACGTCAATCGTAATTTCGTATAAATGCTTGTGGCATGGTAACGCACAAAATGCAAGCATTAACAGTTGTAGTGCACCATAATTTTCATTGACTATGTTTCACAAGCAGTGCAGCTTTCCTGATTCATTGTGTTGCATTCCTGCTGTTACAGGGAATACAAGAATACATTAATGTAGCCCAATTACCTGGGTGGGGCGAAGTCATAGCAGGGTCATTAGAAAGTAGGTGTGGCCAATAGTGGGTGGCGTCACATGCACTTTATTTAATAAACATCTTCCAGCGCACCCGATTTGTGAAAATTGCTACAGTTTTCTAGTGACCTTCAAAAGTATGTCCTGACTTTTGAGCCCCCATATTGTAAACCCCATGTCTGCACGACAAAATCTCTCGCCCCCTCAGAAAAAAAAAATAGGGACTAGGGGAAAACAAAACACAGATACAGCAGTGATAGTCTTCCAACACACTGTACTAGTATGCAAATTTCCACCGATTCGGAAAATCGGGTCTGTCAAAGTTACTAGTTTGCTTGTAGCCAGAACTTATTCAGTAAGAGACCTTGAGCAAGACTCCCCAACACTGCTACTGCCTATAGAGCATGTCCTTGTGGCTGCAGCTCTGGCACTTTGAGTCCACCAGGATAAAAGCGCGATATACCGTAAATGTTATTTGTCTTGTCTACAGGCTTTGATTGGCTGAGTAATTCCCTCCTTGGGTCAGTGGACATTTGTATGTTGTTGGGATGTTTTTTGCTCAGCTTTATGAACTTTGGGGGAAGAGTTCATACGTGTGAGCAGAGCACGCGCTTGTCACTTTGCGCTCACATTTTTTCAGGGACGTTTTTAGGCATAGGCATTACAGGCCACTGTCTGGACTGCAATTTGTCCTGAGGGGCACCATGCCCCTGATTAAGCTCCGCACACTGAACTAAGCCCTGCCCCTAAGATGAAGCCCCGCCCCTACAGTTTGTTTGTACCTCCTGTCTGCTTGTGCCACCTTCAGTCCTTCTGTGCCACCCTTGCCCCCCCCACGTGTGTCCCTCCCGGCCCCTTCTGTCTCCCTTTGTGCCTCTTTCTATCTCCCTGTGCCACCTCTGCCCCCTGTGCGTTCAGAGATGAATTCAACTTAAATGGAGCCCTAGGCAAGCAACAAATTTGAGCTCACTCTTGATGGCTACCTAGCTTTTTTTTGGCAAGATTTGTTGGGGGTTTGCATAAAGTGGGCCCCTAGATCCTCTCCATGCCCTAGGCACATGCTTAAGTTGCCTTGTGGATGATCCGGCACTGCGTGCATCCCTCTGTCCCACTCTGCCTCCTTCTGCTCCCTTTTTGCTTCTCTCCGTCTCCTTGTCTCTCTATCTGTTCCCGCACCCCCTTCTGCTCTCCCCCAGTCCAGTGTGTAAAGGCAGAGTATAGCACAGCAGAAGCTGTGCTCTAACCTCTCCTCTGGAGTCCAGTGCTGTGCACCCATCCTGTCTGTCTCCTGCTCTCTCTAGTGCTCGCTCTCCTCATGTAGCATGTAATCACATTACATGTAGTAAGAGATTCTGGGCACTAGGGCGAGTGGTGAGCAGACAGACGGAAGCACAGCACTGGACTCACTCAGAGTGAGAGCACAGCTTTTGCTGCGCTATACTCTGCATTTACACACTAAGCTCGGATAGTGCAGGAAGGTGGTGTGCAACAAAGTGTGACAGGATCGGCGGGTTGTTTGCATCTCAGGGACTCCCTGTATTATGCTCCCACCTTAGCCCAGCCTGTGTCATTGTATTTGCCGTGCAGAGCTGCATTTTAGCATGGGAAAGTTCCTCACCTTAAAAGTTGTGCTTGCCGCTCTCCATGTGATGATGGACCAGCTGCGCTGTGCAGATACAAGCTTCCTGCCGAAATTCTAGAAGAAAAACATTGGAAAATGAAAGTGCTTATCAGAATCATACAAGCAGGTGTTTTTTGCAGAGCTGGCTCATACTAAAGGCTTGGTGCACGAGTTACAAGCTTTGTAACAAACTTTTTTGTAGATTTTAGTACACAAGATAATTCCTGATCTACACACAGCCATTTTTCAG
Source organism: Hyperolius riggenbachi (assembly GCF_040937935.1). NCBI lineage: Eukaryota > Metazoa > Chordata > Amphibia > Anura > Hyperoliidae > Hyperolius > Hyperolius riggenbachi. The sequence goes on from NC_090651.1 coordinate 307,270,459, forward strand.
AGCACGTCATTTGCAAGGACACTGAAGCAAGTGATCAGCAGCACCACGTAAATTGTACTTCAAGTGCTTTAATGCACAAAAGCCAGGAGGTAGCCATAACCAGCGACAGACGCGGTTTCAGAAGTGGATTCCTTTATCAAGCTGTATAGGCTCTCTCAGATCAGCTACGCAAAAAGCTTATAAGGAACCCGGAGGTGTGAGACTTCTAGAAGCTGCCATATTTCCTTTTCTTTTAGGCTGCTTTCACAGTGGGACGTTACAGGCACACGTTAGTGAAAACTAAATGGGATGTTCTGAGAAAGTGCAGCATGCTGTGCGTTCGCCGCGTTAGACTGGTTGCCCATGCGCAGTAATTAGCCACATGGCTAATTAATATTTACTGCATTGCTGACGTGCAGCCGCTTTGTGCGCTGATTGGCTGGCGGGACCACGTGATGCGGAGTGGAACACTCCGCATCACGTTGTCCCGCCAGCCAATCAGCGCCAAGGAGACACACAGAGACACACGGAGCGCACAAAGAGCTGCATAATGCGGCTCACTGACGTAATGCTTCAACACCACCAGGCGTTGCGTTAGGGGCACGTTATGCGACCATAACGTCCCTTAAAACGCAATGTCTTGGTGTGAAAGTAGCCTTAAAATAATGCACTTGTCTGGCAGTGTTGCTGATCCTTCTGGTCAGTAGTGTCTGAAACAAGCATGCAGCTAATCTCATCTGGTTTGTCAGACGTCTGATCTGCTTGCTTGTTTGGGGTCAATGGCTTAAAATATTATGCTGGGAACACAAAACGGTTTTTTTTTCCAGTCGATTCTCCGCTCGATTGTTTTTCCACTCGATTCTCTTATCTTTCACTGTTTTTTTTTAAAATCTTTTTTCCATTTACTTCTATGAGAAATCTAGCGGTAAAATGATCGGAGTGGAATATCGGACATGACAGAATTTATCAATCGAATGCATCTATCGAACGTGTGTTCCCAGCATTAGAGACACAGGATCAGCAGAATAGCCAGGCAATATGCATTATTTAAAAAGGAAAAAATATTTCAGCCTCCATATCCCTCTCAACTCGGGTTACCTTTATGCCAGGTACACACTACCACATTGTCTGGCAGATGCACTGTCAGATCGTTTATTTCCAACATGCCCAATCTGATTTCTGATCAATTTCCAACCGTTTTCTGTTCACTTCAATCGGAAATCGATCAGAAATCAGATCAGATCAGACATGTTGGAAATAATCGATCTGACAGTAAATCTGCCAGAAAATCTCAAAGGGCTTGATTCACTAATCGGCGCTAAGTGTTAGGCCCAGTGCACACTGGGCGGATCCGCTTGAAAATCTGCGTGGCTAATGTATCTCTATGGGCTGGTGCACACCGGCGGTTTGAGGTTTTTAGCAAGCCGCAAACGTGCATCAGCGCATCCATCTCGGAGGAGATCGGGCAGAAAAGGCGGAATTCTGGCGCGGGAGGCGGTGCCGATGAAGGAGGCACACGTAAATATAAAGACCCGGCATGGAGGAGGGGGCGGCGGCGCATATTTCAAAAGTAAACACAGACTCTCTGGCCGCTCTGTCACACCTCTTTTAGCGAGCCAGAGAGCCATATGCGGGCATGAAAAGAGCCATATATGGCTCGCGAGCCATAGGTTCCCGACCTCTGGCTTAGAGGGACGTAGGGAGACGTAAGTGTCAGAAAAAGCGAAGCTTCCGAGAGAAGCTGTCACTTTTTCTGTGGGGGAGAGGAATCAGTGATCGGGCACCCTAGCCCGATTCACTGATTGCCTGGTTAACGTGGCCGGGAGCTCGCAAGCACGCGCGCGATCGGCCACGGGAGCGCGCGCACATGGCCTCCTGGACGTAGCTATTACGTCCAGGAGGCAAAAGTAGTTAAGCCTAGGAAAAAAACAAACAAACAAACAACACAGTTTTACTCACCTGGGGCTTCTACCAACTCCCTGCAGCCGTCCCATGCCCTCGCAGTCACAATCGGAACCCTACTGTCCCCCGTCCGCCAGCTACTTTCATTTTCGGTCGACAGGCTTACTGCCCCTGCGCAGGCCTGGCCACACGTCTCCTTCTAGGCGTTCCCATCCGCAATAGTGCCCTGCGCAGGATGCTATTGCGGACGGGAACGCATAGAAGGCTACACGTGGCTGGGCCTGTTGGCGGAAGGAAAGTAGCTTGCCGCGGGGGATAGGAGGATCCAGGAGTGACTGCGAGGGCACGAGACAGCTGCAGGGGGCTGGTAGAAGCACCAGGTGAGTAAAACTGATTTTCTTTTTTTAGGCTTAAAGGAAAGGTTCAGGGTTACCTGGAATAAAATAAAAATCCATATCCACGTCCGATGACGTCAGCGCGCCCGCGTGGGACGCAGAAGAGCCCGTCCGTGGAGCGCAGAAGAGCCCGACCTGGCAGCCGGCCTGGCCAGGTCGGGTCGGCCACCGAAAACGACCGGAAGCCTCTGGAGCGGCGGCGAGGGCACCTCCTGCCTGCCACGGGCTGGAGGAAGCCCCGGGTAAGTGGATATGGATTTTTATTTTTTTCCACGTTACCCTGAACCTTTCCTTTAAGTGTCTCTTTAAAATCTTAAAATGTAAAATATATGTAAACATATACAATTAAGAAGTATGTTTCTTCCAGAGTAAAATGAGCCATAAATTACTTCTCCTATGTTGCTGTCATAGTAGGTAGTACAAATCTGACAGAACCGACAGGTTTTGGACTAGCCCATCTCTTCATGGGGGTTTCTCAAGGTTTTCTTTATTTTCAAAAGTACTTAGTGAATTGCAGTTGCTCCGTCAAACTGCCAAAAAAGTGTACAGCAAGCAGGGAGGCTGGCCAGCATATTTGTATAAATCTTTTTCAGGGAGTGCCTTTATAAAGAATAAAGGCCATGCTGAGAATCCCCTATGGAGAGATGGACTAGCCCAAAACCTGCCGGTAATGTCAGATTTCTACTACTTACTGTAAATGCCAGCAACATAGGAGAGAATTTATGGCTCATTTTACTCAGGAAGAAAGGTACTTTTTTTGTATGGGTTTTAAATGTTAAGATTTTCGTGACAGTTCCTCTTTAAAGGGAACCTAAACTGAGAAGGATATGGATTTTTTTCCTTTTAAAATGCCAGTTGCCTGACTCTCCTGCTGATCCTGTGCCTCTAATACTTTTAGCCACAGCCCCTGAACAAGCATGCAGATCAGGTGCTCTGACTGAAGTCAGACTGGATTAGCTGCATGCTTGTTTCAGGTGTGTGATTCAGCCACTACTGCTGTCAAAGAGATCAGCAGGACTGTCAAGCAACTGGTATTGTTTAAAAGGAAACCTCCATATCCTTGTCAGTTAAGGTTCCCTTTAAGCAACATCAGCTGCCTTGCAGCCCTGTTGATCTATTTGGCTGCAGCAGTAGCCGAATTACACCAGAAACAAGCATGAAGCTAATATTGTCAGTTCTGACATTGTCAGAAACACCCGATCTGCTGTATGCTTGTTCAGGGTCTATGGCTAAAAGTATTAGAAGCAGAGGATCAGCAGGCAACTGGTATTGCTTATAAGTAAATACATATGGCAGCCTTCATATCAATCTCAATTCAGGTTTACTTTAAGAAAAAAAAAAGGTTCCACACTTAGAAATATACATAAGAAGAAACTCTAATACACCAAATGATTTATATAGTTTAGCCTGCACAGCTTAGAAAAAGTGGGCCTAACAAAAATTTCCTTTCACTGCTGCTGCCAATTTAAATGCTAGCGGAGGGGATTTGTCCTGGTTTTCCACAAAAGGATTAACAGCAATGCATTAATTATCATTCTGGCAGCGCTCTGAGGTAATGTCCCACTGCCAGGCTGGGTACAAAAGGCAAGTAGCTGATTTGCATTTATGCACTGCTCAGCAAAATTAGTGGCGTGAGAAGCAAGCCCTGACACCCAGTCCCCTCCTTCAAGGTGGGCGATTGGGGGAGCGTCCCAGTACTTAGCCAATCAGCTGGCAACCTGTTGTGGTAGTCGAGTCAGGACGGTGGACTCTGGACCCTAATAGTTGACAGATAAACATTCTTGTCTAGATACAGGAGTCATACCCACCAAATAGACCTGAGCCACGTCACATGGAATTTTAAGATGACAGTGTGAATGCAGAACCACAGTGAACAATAACCCCAACAGACACAGCAAATAAAAGAGGGCAAATCCAATAAACATCTCACAGGCAGCAAGTGAATGTAAAGGGTGAGTACCAATTACATAACTGTGTATAGAACTTTGTTACTTATGCCATAAGGCAGGCATTGTAAACTGGATCCCCGAAGAGAGGGCAAGGCATGCTGGGAATTACAGTTCCTTAGGTGATACAGATGGTACTAATGGATTTAAAAATATCCACAATTAGATATTGCCTAATAAGAAGTATTGCCTAATAAGAAGTAATGCAGTTGAGATATCATTGAACTTTTGCCAAAACAACAAACAAAACACCTTCAATGTTGTATAAATTAGGGAACAGTTAAATCTTTTATCAGTTTATTATTGTCATCTGACACAGTTGGTGATATTGGCAGGAAATGGAGGGAAATATTTACCTGGTAAGCTGGTGTAGGGAAGGGTTTGAACAGCTGACAGGTTTTTATTGTGGTCTGTGATCACAGGGATGATTTCTGTTCAGTTCCTGTCCCAATGCCTAGGCATCAGTCATGCAATTGGTCTGGCCTACAACCGCAGCACAGAAATCCGACCTGCACGATTTATCCTTTTACCAAACAGCAGATACATTTCTCACAGAAGGCTGTGGTGGAAACACATCTGCCATGAACTCGAACTAGAGCCAAAATACAAAATAGGAACACACTAGGCAGTGCAGGAAAGGTAGCGTTTTGCTGCGCATGCGTTTGGTGAGTTTTCTCTGCATTTTTGTTCCGCAGATGCGTTTTTCTGGCGTTTTGCGTGCATTTTAATGAGTTTGTGGTTTGCATATATAGATCGCATAAGAGTTTTGTATGTTTTTTTCCATGCACTTTATGTAACCACTAGGAAGTCAACAGGAAGTGGAAATACATCATCACACTTAAACGCATAAAAAACACACACTAAAAACGCAATACCTCTGCGTCCCCATTGACTTTCATTATGTGCGTTTTGGAAAACATACAGTAAGACCAGCGTTTGCAGAATGCAAACATATGCGTTTTTTCATGCAGGCTATTGACTTGCACTATGAGTTTTCCGCAATGCTATTGTTTCTGCCCAGTGTGTTCCTACCCTGAGAGTGGTCACTGCTGTCTGCTCCAAATGAGCCATTTGTGATCTGGCTCAATGTAAACTGAGCCTAAGTGGAACAATCTCAATATTAAAAACTGTGTATGATAGCTAGAGGACACCTTTAGTGAGAGGCATATTGAGGCTGCCATATTTATTTCCACTTAAACAATACTAGTTGCATGGCAGCCCTGCTGCTCACTCAGGCTGCAGTGGTTCTGAATCAAACACCTGAAACAAGCATGCCGCTAATCCAGTCAGACACGTGATCTGCATGCTTGTTCAGGGTCCATAAAAGTATTAGAGGCAGAGGATTAGCAGGACAGCCAGGCAACTGGTATCGTGATAAAGGGAATAAATATGTCAGTCTCAGTTCAGGTGTCCTTTGAATAGTAACACTGGCACCTACTGGTAAATGTTGGAATGATGTGACTACAATAGGTAGACAGAAATGTTTAATGAGGTCCAAAGCCCAACAACGCAAAACAATAAGCTTGTGCTGCAGCCTACAGTGCAAAAAACAAACTCTTCAATGTATAGTCCATAGGTAGTCATGAGCTCTACAGATCTCCGATTCGGTTTTCCAAATTCAGGATAAAAGTTGCAGGCCGCAATAGGTAACTTACCCTTGTCGCCACCTACAGCCGATGTGCTTCACAACATGTTCCATCTCTCCAATGCCTCCATCAAACTCGGAAGGTGGTAGAATTGGAGAGACATGGAATGCGATGTGGAGCACATGTGCTATAAGCAGTGACAAGAGTTAGGGCTCGTTTCCACTGTTGCGGTGCGGAATCGCCTGGATTCCACTGCAGAAGAAATCGCATGCGGCTGCGTTTCCACATGCGGATTTAGCCGTGATTTCGCATGCGATTTCGCATGGCAAGGAGCTAGGCGAATTTAACCATGTCACTGCCTGAGTAAAGCTCCATAGCAAACTATGTGAAATCGCACGCGAAATTGCGGGGAAATCCGCATGACAAAGCGGCATGCGATTTCCCTATTAAATGCATTAGCGGCGATTCGCGCGCATTCCTCCCGCACGAGAAATCTGACGGCTCTGCCGTGCAGATTTCTGCCGCACAAGTGGAAACAGCCCCATCCACTTACATTGACTATGCGAATCCGCATGCAGTGCCCGCATGCGGATTCGCTATAGTGGAAACGAGCTCTAAGTTACTTGCCCCCCATCAGCCCCATGCCATCGCTTACAACTTTCATTTGAGATCCGAAGGCCAGAGCTCATGCCTATTCATAGGATCTCAACACATTGGCCTTCTGGAAAATATGGGAGGTAAATATTTTTTTTGTAGGTAAAATACCTCATCAGGTATTTTTCTCTTTTTTTATAGCAATTCTGAAAAATGTTTCTGCAATTCCGAACATGCGGTAAAACGTGTGGTAAATGCATAACGTGCGATAAAGCGGTGAGCATGTGGTAAAATAATAATAATAGTAGTCTTTAATGGTCTTCCATAACTTAGGATAGTCTTTGGAAGATGTTTGAGGGAGGGAGGGGGGGGGGGGAAAGGTGTATTTGATTATGTAACAACCTACAGAACCCCCTCCCCCCCCCCCCCCCCCCCAAAAAAAAATAGTAAATATTTGGAGTTTTATGTCTACTATTCTCTATTACACAGCCTGAATAAGAACTCCACTAAGAACTGCAAAATGCATACAAATTGACTTTGACAGGCAGGTCTTAGGTCTGGAAACCACTACAAAACGCTGTCACTAATCGCAATCGCTAGTGCTTTGTATGAGCGGTTTACAAGTGATTTCATGAGAGCTTTCAGTAGCGATTTTAAAAAGTGTATTTCATTTGCCAGCGGTTGTGTAGCGATTAGCGGTTTTAATTCTGATTGGTCCTTTCAATCAATTTTCATTTTGTTACAGTGTGCAGTAACTTGAAAACGCTAGCAAAATTGCTCTGTGCAGGTTTTGATGAGCGATTATGCCAGCGTTTATATACTTTGCATTGCAGAAACGCTAATGCTAAACACGACAAATGCTGCATGTCCTGCGTTTTGCGATTTGGCAATCACAATCGCTCCAGTGGCACTTGGCCCATCCATTATCAGCTGAGAGTTTAGGGAAATCGCTAGCGGTTTGAATCGCTCCCCAAATGCTCAGAAAATCACTGTAGTGGGTTTAAGACCTTAAACTGATCGGTAAATTATGTGCTAACATGCCCCCCAATTTCCATGAGATTAGCGATTTTCGGTAAAATTAATGCAAATTACCTCACGAATGACCTCATCATTTACAGCATTAGTTAGAACATGACTGAGGCTGCTTTCACAGTGGGACGTTACAGGCGCACGTTACAGCAGCCTCTAACGCAGCCCAACTCACAGTAATGAAAAATCAATGGGCTGTTCACAGTGCCCACGTTGCGTTACAGTGTAACGCTGGACGTTCAAAGGAAGTGCAGCATGCTGTGCGTTATAGGTGGTTTTAGCTGCGTTAGACTGTTTGCACATGCTCAGTAAGGGGAGAGTCCACTATTGTTCCTAGTCACATGGCTAAGTAATATTCACTGCACTCTAGTGTTGTCCAGATCATGAACAATTTGGATCTTTGATCCGGATCTTTTTTGTGAGTCGAATCATCCGGATCACAATGAAGGATTCGGTTCACAGTGGATGTCTGGAAGAAACAGGAACTGCAGCTTCTGTGCACAAGCACAATCTTCCTGCTGCATCTCTCCCTTCCCCATTAGCACCCTCAATGTGCCCTCATTCTCCTGCACCGCTCACTCTGCTGCACCCCTGCTTCCTGCTTCCCTAGTAAAATGATTCAAAGATTCGGTTCAAAAATCCGGATCTTTTCAATGATCCAATTCAAATCATCCAAATCATTGAAAAGATCCGGACTTCCCAGGATAGCAACAAGAGCCTCAGAAAGCGGCTCAATCCGACGTCCAACTTCAACACCACCATGCGTTACGTTAGCGGCACGTTATGCGCCCTTAACGTCCCCTACAACGCAACACCTTAGTGTGAAAGAGGCCTAAAACCTACCAGAATTGCTAAATGTCATTACCATGTATGGTAATTTACCTCATAAGGTAATTTGTTTGAAAACCCTACCAGAATTGAGGCCAATACATACACTCCTATTGGTGCTTGGGATGGATTCAATGGGTACAAGAACTTTATTTCTTAGATTACAAATTATTATATTCTTCCCCTGTCTGTGTGGGTTTCCTCCAGGCACTCCAGTTTCTTCCCACATCCCAAAAACATACAGATACGTTAACTGGCTATCCCCTAAATTGGCCCTAGACTATGATACATGCACTACACGATACATACATAGACATATGACTATGGTAGAGACTAGATTGTGAGCCCCTCTGAGGGACAGTTAGTGACAAGACAATATACTCTGTATGGCTCTATGGAAGATGTTGGAGCTATATAAATAATAAATAAACTTGAATAAGTATTGTAACTGCAAATATGCTGATACCTAAAGGAAAACCTGATGGGAGAGGAATAGGGGGATTGCCCTTAATTTCTTTTTAAACATATGTTTAGCCATAGACCCTGAACAAGCATGCAGATCAGATGTTTGACAAGACTGGTTCTGCAAACAAGCATATTTCAGGTGGGTGATTCAGACACTACTAATGCATGAAAGATCAGGACTGCTAGGCAACTGGTATGGTTTAAAAGGGAATAATGTGCTTGCGTCAAGCAGTTCCTGATGATGCTGTGTGCAGTAGGGGGCGTTTGGTCTCTCATAAAGAACACACTGTAATGTTAAACACTGGTATACTATTAGAAAAGTGCTAGTATATTGATTTACCTAGAATACTATTTTGGGTATCGAACACGGATATAGGAGTAATTCAAGACAACATCCTGAATAGCCATTAGGTGGCAGTATACTACATGAGGAACTCCAACTCACCCAGGCTTTGCATGATTGAATACAGTTCAACCAAACTGAATACAGTTTTTTTTGTTTTGTCCCATTTACTCACTGACATTAAGTGTCTCAGAGTGAAAATACATAAACTATTGACCCTGTCCTACCCCTCCCTGCCCTAGGAAGTTATATTCTGCTCCAAAAACTTTTATGGCTGTAATTTGCTTAGCAGTGATATTTACTATATTCCAAGCTACCACAGAAGCGGTCACTTCCATGCCTGAAAATTAACTCTTTCATGCAACAAAATAGAACAAGTAAAGCAGCCTGGTTATTAATAGGTTTTGTACTTTACATAGACATCTTAATCTCAGCATGTCACATGTCGCCTCTGGTACACTTTAAAGCCCAGATCTAAAAATGCTAATAGCTTATAAGTGCAATGCTAAAATCTGACCATTTTGCATAAAAATGCTCCTGAGGTTAAATATCCTTTCTAGTAAATGTGATCACACAACTAGAAGCAGCCAGGTTCAGCAGTTGCAGGCAGTGGGGGTAGGGATGATGAAGATGATTATTGTATTAAAAGCTTGAGATACATTTTGGAAAAAAACATACACAAAAAAAAAAAAAAAAAATTATGGAGGGCTCCTAAAATATATATGTGCCTAGGGGTATTGGAGAAAATGTTACCCACAAGAGGGATCATTGATGGGAGCCATCAATAAGTGGTCGATACTTTAACAATGTTGAGAAACAGCAACCTGGGCAGGGAAAAAAAAACAATATTAAGGCTGCTTTCACATCACAGTGGGACGTTAAAGTCCCACGTTACAGCAGCCAGTAACGCAGCCCAACTCACAGCACTGAAAAATCAATGTGCTGTTCACAGTGCACACGTTGCATTAGAGTATAACGCTGCACGTTTAATGAAAGTGCAGCATGCTGTGCGTTATACTCGTACTTTGCTGCGTTACACTGCTTGCACATGCTCAGTAATGTCTGTTTTTTATTTGGGTTTTTTTTTTTAACGCATGCGCCGTTTTCGTTGTATTTGCTATTGAGATTGTGATTATATATAGCTGACATGGCTCTGTGTCCTCCGCCGGCCCTATGCTGTGATATTCAGTGCAGGAGAGGAGGAGGGGAGAGTCCGCTATTGTGACTAGCCACATGGCTAATTAATATTCACTGCACTGTGCTGACGTAACGTGTTTACTTCCTGGAGCGGCCGCTTTGTGCGACGAATGGCTCGTGGGACCACTTGATGCGGAGTGTTCAGATCACGTGGTCTCCACAGTCTTTTGACGCATGCGCTGTTTTCGTTCTATCAGTATAGAACGAAAACGGCGCACCAAGAGCTGCATAACGCGGCTCAATCTGATGTCCAACTTCAACACCACCATGCGTAGGGGCACGTTATGCGACCTTAACGTCCCCTAAAACTTGGTGTGAAAGAGCCCTTAAAGGACAACTGTAGTGAGAGGGATATTGAGGCTGACATATTTCTTTCCTTTTAGGCTACTTTCCCACCAAGACGTTGCGTTTTAGGGGACGTTATGGTCGCATAACGTGCCCCTAACGCAACGCATGGTGGTGTTGAAGTTGGACGTCAGATTGAGCTGCGTTATGCAGCCCTCAAAGCAGCCGCTCCAGGTTAGTGATAGGAAGGCCGGATCTTTTTAAGGATTCGGATCATTTGAATCGGATCATTGAAAAGATCCGGATCTTTGAACCAAATCATTTAAATCATTTTACTAGGGAAGCAGACTGGGTGAAATGACTAGCAGGACAGGACTTTCCCTGCACTGTACATTCTGTATGTTCCTGTTTCTTCCAGACAGACATCCACTCTAAACCAAATCTTTCATTGTGATGATACGACTCACAAAAAAAGATCCGGCTCAAATGAACGATTCGTTCATGATCCGGACAACACTACAGTCCCACCACGAGTCACCACAGTGCGGTGAATATTAATTAGCCATGTGGCTGGCCTCGGAGGAGGAGGTCTCCCCAACATTACTGAGAATGTGCAAACAGTCTAACGTAGCTTAGCCCAGTATAACGTACAGCATGCAGCACTTTGTTTAAACGTGCTGTGTTACTATGTAACGTCACTTATGAACTGTGAACAGCACATTGATTTTACAGTGCTGTGAGTTAGGCTGCGTTACTGGCTGCTGTAACGTGGATCTTTAACCAGCCTTAACCAATACCAGTTGCATCCCTGCTGATCTATTTGGCTGCAGTAGTGTCTGAATAACACCAGAAAAAAAAGCATGTGGCTAATCTTGTCAGATCTGACAATAATGTCAGAATACCTGATACATATCCATGTTCAGGGTCTATGGCTAAGGCTGCTTCCACACAGGGACGTTACAGGCGCACGTTAGTGCAGCCTGTAACGCTCCCCCAACGCACAGCAATGTAACACAAGTGGGCTGCTCACACTGCTCACGTTGCGTTACACTGTAACGCAGCAAAGTGCTGCATGCTGTGCGTTCTACTCGGCTAAGCCGCGTTAGACTGTTTGCACATGCTCAGTCATGCTGGGGAGGAGGGGCGAGCGGCCGGGCACATGGCTAATTAATATTCACTGCACTCAGTGACGTGCAGTGTTTACTTCCTGGAGCGGCCGCTCTGTGCGGCGATTGGCCGGGCGGGACCACGTGATGCCGCATGCGTCCAAGAGTACGCATCACGGACGCCAGAGTGAGCTGCACAACGCGGCTGATTCCGAGGTCCACACCAGAGAGCACCTGGCGTTGCGTTAGGGGCACGTTATGTGCCCTATAACGTCCCCTAAACGCAACGTCCTGGTGTGTAACTAGCCTAAAAGTAGTGGAGGCAGAAGATCAGCAGCCTAGCCAGGAAACTGCTACTGCTTAAAAAGAAATAAATATGGCAGCCTCCATATCCCTCTCATTTCAGGTGTCCTTTAAGGCTACGCTCAGAGAGGTGCGCTGTGTCGGTCAATGTAAAATTGCATTGCTAACAAAATGGAATGATATGGTACTGGTACGTTCACATCGGCATGTTAGGAGTGCGGCACAACTGATCAGGTAAAGTGGACCTGAACTCAGAACCTCCTCCCTGCTCTAAAAGATTTGCAACAACATAATAATCTTTAAAGTAAAACATTTCTTTTGTTACAGCCGATACAAATCCTGCAAACAATCTGAAGTGTGTCTACTTCCTGATTTCATGGAAGCAGACATAACAGTTTACAAATTAGCAGCTCTGCAAATTACACTTGTGATTAGTCACAGATGAGGGGGAATTAGACAGGTTAAAGGGAACCAGAGAGGATCAAGAAAAGCTTTTATACATACCTGGGGCTTCCTCCAGCCCCGTACGCACGGATCGCTCCCACGCCGCCGTCCTCCGCTGCCTGGATCCGCCGATACTGGGTCCTGTCATTACCGTCAGTCTGCCGGCGGTCGCCGCCAATTCTCTGCATCACAGGGGGCTCCCTCCATACAGCTACGCGTGTGGCTGCCTACTGCACAGCCGCATGCGTATGGGTATGGTGGGAGCCCCTGTGATGCGGACAATTGGCCGCGTCCGCCAGAAGTGACTGGGCCCGGTACCGGCGGATCCAGGAAGCAGAGGATGGCGGCGTGGGAGCGATCCAGGCTTATGGGGCTGGAAGAAGCCCCAGGTATGTATAAAATCTTTTTCTATTTTAACAAAGCATTCCTCTCTGGTTCCCTTTAAACTCTCTGAATCTATAAAGAGTGCATTTCTCTTAGCTTTCCTTCTGTCTTGTGCAAGAGGTCAGGTCCACTAAGCATAAGGGCCCGTTTCCACTGTAGCGTTACGAAATCGCCGGCTAATCACCGCAGGCAAATCGCATGCGGGTGCGATTCCGCATGCGTTTTTTGCCGCGATTTCGCATGCGATTTCGCATAGGTAAGGCTGTATGCGATTTTAACCATGTCACTGCCTGTGTGAATTAACATGGGTACCTATGCGAAATCGCATGCGAAATCGCGGCAAAAAACGCATGGGGAAAACGCATGCGATTTCCCTATTAAATACATTGTGTGCGATTCGCCTGCATTCCACACGCAGGCGAATTCTGAGGCCCCTACCCTGCAGATTTTTTCTGCACAGAAAAACGTGCGGGGAAACGCACAAGTGGAAACAGTCCCATCCACTTCTACTGACTGTGCGGATCCGCATGCGTTGCCCGCATGCGGATTCGCGATAGTGGAAACGGGCCCTAACACAATGCATGCGGCACGTTACCGCATAATGCAAGCGTTACCCCTGGCAGTGAAGCTATTCCCTTCTATATACGACGCCCACGTATACTGGGTAGAAGCTTTAGGTTTGGCTTTTAAACCAACTGAAGCATATGGTATTCCAGGAAAATCCCATTTAGGATTAGGACAATAGATACTATGGTTTATATCGGTTTATTTTCACTTCAGGTTTGCTTTAACCCTCTGGGGGATAATCCCGAGCTGAGCTCGGGGTAAGCCGCCACAGAGGATTTCTCAGGCCCTGGTGGGCCGATTTGCATAATTTTTTTTTTGTTGCACGCAGCTAGCACTTTGCTAGCTGCGTGTATATACCGATCGCCGCCGCTCCGCGCTGATTCGCCGCTACCCGCCGCTCCCCCCCCCCCCTCAAGACCCCGTGCGCAGCCTGGCCAATCAGTGCCAGGCAGCGCTGAGGGGTGAATCGGGACTCCCTCTGACGTCACGACGTCGTTGACGTCGATGACGTCATCCCGATCGTCGCCATGGCGACGGGGGAAGCCAAACAGGAAATCCCGTTCTGAATGGGATTTCCTGTTTGCTTTGATTGCCGGAGGCGATCGGAGGGGGTGGGGGGATGCCGCTGCACAGCGGCTATCATGTAGCGAGCCCTGGGCTCGCTACATGATTTAAAAAATTACAAATTTTAAAAAATAGTGCTGCGCCACCTCCTGGGCGATATAATTGTATCCCCCAGGAGGTTAAAGGACAACTGAAGAGAGAGGTATATGGAGGCTGCCATGTTTATTTCCTTTTAAGCAATACCAGTTGCCTGGCTGTCCTGCTGATCCTCTGCCTCTAATACTTTTAGCTATAGACCCTGAACAAGCATGCAGCAGATCAGGTGTTTCTGACATTATTGTCAGATCTGAAAGATTAGCTGCATGCTTGATTCTGGTGTTATTCAGACACTTCTGCAGCCAAACAACTGGTATTGTTTAAAAGGAAATAAACATGGCAGCCTCCATGTTTTTCTCACTTCAGTTGCCCTTTAAGCATCCTGCAGCCACTTTGCTAGTTTGTGGCGCTTTTGTTTATTTAGACACTCTGTTAAGGCACTAACTAGTACTAACACTCTGTGAGGCCTTATTCACACCTGAAAACACAAAAGTTTTGTGTTTGTGCGCTTTTATTTACCCCTCCCGGCACTCCACTGCGCTTTTTTTTTTTAAGCACATTTCTAAGCGCTTTGCCAGAGCAGTTTTGAGATTCACTCACTGATGCTAGTCAGGAAGTGAACTCTTTGATCGGGAAAATAATACAATGTATTTATTCTAAAAATAACGCAATCGCAGCATAAAGCGGTTTTGTGAGCGTTTAGTGCTCTTCCTATGCCTTCCATTATAGCAAAAACGCCCCCAAAATTGGTACAGGCACCACTTTGCTGAACGAACATTGCACCAACCGCGCTGATATGAACCTTCTCCTAGAGATTCATTACACTAGCGCTTTGTGGGCAATTTTAAAAATCATCTAGGCTTGAAAAAAGTCAGAAAACGCCCATAGTGTGAACGAGTCCTCAAGGCTCGTTCACTCAGCATTTTGATATTTTTTTTTTTTTTAAATTCACTAGCGTTTTTAAAAGCAGGTGTAATGAAATCCTCTGTGAGTGTTCTCACGAGTGATGAGCTTTCTTTCCAATCGCACACAGGGCTGTGGAGTTGGTAAAAAATCATCCCGACTCCTCAGTTTAGGATACCACTGACTCCAATTCCAGGTACCCAAAATTGCTCCGACTCCTCGACTCCGACTCCACAGCCCTGATCGCAAATGTGGGTTCTGCACGAGTGTTTACGCTTCAATGCAAGGTACAGGAAAGGCGATTTTGTGAGCGCTTTGAGAAAAATTGCTTTAAAGACATTCAGTTCCAGGTCAAAGAGTGCACTTTCTGTTTGTCTGCACACAGAAAATCGCAAAACAAAATCACTTACAAAAGATGCAAATCGCACAGAGACACCGATAAAAGGCAAAAAATAAATAATTCATTCGCTCTTAACAGCACTCAGTGCTTGCGATTTATAGTGTGAACTAGGCCTAATTGTTCCCTTTTAAAATTGGTGGCCATTCGCATGTAGCAGAAGATCACTGGGGATGGTGAATTGGATGCTATTAATTTCAGGTGCAAGCATGTTTAATGTATATTGTATACAGCGCCATGGAATAAGTTGGCGGTTTAAAAAATCATTATTAATAGGGCTGAACCGAATTACCGGTGGTAGGAAATGCATTGGATTAGCTGAATTCCGAGCTGTATATAGTTTTCATGGAAACACATGATCGCACGTGGATTTTGTGAGCATGCAGGGAAAAGGGACACCGCGATCTCCATTATACTGATGATATCCTTGCAAAAGGTATATCATAGTGCAATCCGAGAATCAAATCTAAATCACGAACAGAGGAAATGAGCCTTAACCCTTTAGTAGCCAATTTATTTTGAGACGTGCTAGAGCTATAGGGCAATTTATTTTAGCACTTTTTTTTTTATTTCTTCTTTGTTCGATTTCCTAGCTTCTAATTAGTACTGCTGTAATGTTTATTTATGGCCACTTATCACCAGGGGACAGTGTGAGACAATAGAAGAGGACTTCTGCTTTCAGTTTCTATTTTCTCTGCTTGGAGAGAGAGAGAGATCAAAGGCCACCAAAAATTTACAGCACAAGTTCTGCCTGCTGAAGACAAAAGCAGTGTATTATCTTAAAGTGAGAGGACTGGTTTGTGGCTGTTAACAGGTTAAATCTACATGCACACTGGAATATCTGTTTGAGGTTTTTTTATGGAGCCAATCACACAGTATAGTCAGTAACAGTATTACTCTTTATCCTTGAATGTTCCGTGCTTTGGATACAAATTGTAGGATTTACATCAGGTGCACAAGGCTGAAATCCAATTTACAAACAAACCACCAACAGCCTGACACGTTTCACGGCCAAGAGCCGCTTCTTCAGAGGCATACAGTATGCATAAAATCACAAGCACATCCAGATACGACCAACATGTCTGTTATACCAAATACCAAGGAAGATTCAAGAATGAGTGATACTGACTATACTGTATGATTGGCTCCATAAAAAGCCCCAAACAAACTGACTTTTTTGATCGAATATATTGAATGGTGGGGAGGCTACATTGTGCATTATATCGGAGAATTACCTAAACTTGAATATTTGCATTTAATTCACATCTTAAGTCGAGACCACATCTCCTCCTCCCTCTCCATAGTGCAATACATGCGGCTTAGCAGAGAGGTGCATGTCTGTACAGAGATCATTGTGCACACAATACATCGCACCTGAGTGTTATGTGTGTCTGCTACACAATTTAATCCCAGCTCACCCTGTATGGCCAGTACCTACTTCCAGCACAGAGTGCTATCCAGCAGGTGTCAAGTGTCAAGACGCCAGCTCACATCTTCCACACAAAGGATGCTTTGTGAGTCTTATGGAAACTGGAGTGGTCTTCTGGGATGCAGAATGTGTGCAGGATCTGTGCTGCAAGTAGGCCTATCACCTTACTGTGAGCTGCCCTGTGGATTAACGCCAATTAAAAACAGGTAGGACAGGCCTTACAGAACACAAAACAAATAGCACTGGCGGAATGTGTACCGCTGGAGTGTGACTTGATGGCACCTGATAAAACTCAACCGGTTCATACACACAGAAACAGTTAATTAAGAATACTTCTAGTTTAAGCCTTCAAGGGAAAGTAAGATGAGCCAAACCTTAGAGGACTACTGTCACAAAAATGAAAAAAAAAATTATATATGTACACACACACACACACACAAACAAACAAATAAGCAGTATGTTTCTTCTAGAGTAAAATGAGCGATAAATTACTTTTCTCCTATATTGCTGTCACTTACAGTAAGTAGTAGAAATCTGACATTACCGACAGGTTTTGGGCTAGTCCATCTCTCCATAGGGGATTCTCAGCATGGCCTTTACTCTTCATAAAGACACTCCGTGAAAAAGATTTATACAGAGAAGCTGGTCAGCCTCCCTGCTCGCTGTACTCTTCTTTGGCAGCTGGACGGAGCAACTGCCATTCACTAAGTGCTTTTGAAAATAAAGAAATCCCTGAGAATTCCCCATGAGGAGATTGGCTGGTCCAAAACCTGTCAGTTTTTCTAATTACTGTAAGTGACAGCAACACAGGAGAAACGTAATGTATAGCTCATTTTACCATGGGAGAAAAACCACTTATCTGTATAGGTTTACATATATTTTAAATTTTAATATTTTCACAACAGTGGTTGTTTAAGAAACGGTGTACTTATACTGAAAGGACACCTGAAGGAAAAGCAATATGGAGGCAGTAGCAATATGGTTTGCGGAGGTCTCAACCACACCTGGGCCCTTGGGCCAGAGGGCCCCCTCCTCAACTGCAGTATTAGGTCTTTATTGGTCCTGTGCTGGGAATAATCACTTTCTATAGATGCTTTGAATAATAGTAATCATTAAATTGTTCCTAAACCCCTTCTAGCATCTCTGACACTGTGTAGTCGTCCTTGGCAGGCTTTGGTGCGCTGTATAAATTATGTATAGAGTGCTGGGGGAGGGGGGGGGGGGTCATGTAAAACTCTCACTGGGGCCAATAGCTCCTTAGCTACGCCACTGTATGGAGGCTGTCATATTTATTTCCTTTTAACCCCCATAAGGGAATGATTACTTCTGGATTTTAGGGTCTCTTGTACACAAGCAAGAAAAAGAAATCGTACCGCTACATAGATCTGTGGCAGCCCTGCACAGACTCACCTCCCCTGGATATAGTGCTGCAATTCTCCCTCTATCCACTGCACTCTAGGGGCCTGATTCACAAAGCGGTGCTAACAGTTAGCACGCTGGTGAAAAGCCCTTTATCATGCCTAAACTCAGTTTAGGCATGATAAGTTTAGGTGTGATAAGTTTAGGTGTGATAAGTTTAGGTGTGATAAGTTTAGGCGTGATAAGTTTAGGCGTGATAAGTTTAGGCGTGATAAGTTTAGGCGTGATAAGTTTAGGCGTGATAAGTTTAGGCGTGATAAGTTTAGGCGTGATAAGTTTAGGCGTGATAAGTTTAGGCGTGATAAGTTTAGGCGTGATAAGTTTAGGCGTGATAAGTTTAGGCGTGATAAGTTTAGGCGTGATAAGTTTAGGCGTGATAAGTTTAAGCACCAACTGCGTTAGCACCGCAGTGCACAGCTGATCAAAAGTTTTGCGCTAGCAAAGTCTGGTGCACTTCGCATAGAGTTTAATGGTGCTGCTTTGTGTGCGGGACTTTGCACGCTATCTACACTTATCTAAACTTAGCATGCCTAAACTTATCACACCTAAACTTATCACACCTAAACTGGCTTTTCACCAGCGTGGTGCAATGGTTATCACGCCTAAAGTCTCTAACTGGGTTAGCACCGCTTTGTGAATCGAGCCCTAGATCTCAAGGAACCCTTTGAGGTTACAGGTGGCTATACT
Organism: Hyperolius riggenbachi; assembly: GCF_040937935.1. Lineage (NCBI taxonomy): Eukaryota > Metazoa > Chordata > Amphibia > Anura > Hyperoliidae > Hyperolius > Hyperolius riggenbachi. The sequence continues at coordinate 307,289,307 of NC_090651.1, forward strand.
CAGCACTGCAGTCTGGATTCACGGATGTTTTGTTTATTTTGGAAAAGAGGACAGGCTGAAACTTAGTTGTATAGTAGGTAAACGGGTTATATGTGGTGTATGAAGGCACAAATGAGTTTCCTTTACCTTGCCAAGGCTGCCAGCAAGCTTAATGATTACTTGCAGAAAGTGGTCACGCAGATCTCACATGGAAACTCAAGCTGCCAGGATGACGTTCTCAGAACTGACCCAGGAGATCAGCATGACTTCCAGGTAACACTGGTAAGCAGGACAGTCATCTGAGGCAAGGAGTTTGCTTGGCAGTATAGTTTACAAGCTAAGCCTCTAGCCAAGATCCCTTAAAGGGAACCTAAACTGAGAAATATATGGATTTTTCCTTTTAAAATAATACCAGTTGCCTGGCTCTGCAAGCGATCCTGTGTCTCTAATACTTTTAGCCACAGCCCCTGAACAAGCATGCAGATCAGGTGCTCTGACTGAAGTCAGACTGGATTAGCTGCATGCTTGTTTCGGGTGTGTGATTCAGCTACTACTGCAGCAAAAGAGATCAGCAGGAGAGTCAGGCAACTGGTATTGTTTAAAAGGAAACCTCCATATCCCTCTCAGTTTAGGTTCCCTTTAAGGAGTGTGGGAGGCTTGCATCCAATGAGTGCAATACAGGATCATTCTGGACAGATTACTACATCAAAATACAGTATATTCCTGCGTATAAGACTACTTTTTAACCCTTGAAAATCTTCTGAAAAGTTGGGGGTCGTCTTATACGCCGGTTGTGATTGATGCCGGGTGATACGCCCTATCCTGTTACCGCCTCTCAGATCTACCTGCAGAGGGAGCACAATCTATTCTTCCATACCGCTCTGATAAACAGGTAGACAAGGAGAGCTGACCAGTCTACTTAAGGAGAGTTGACCAATGCAACAAGTCAATTGACTATATACTGTTATTTACTGGGTAACACACAGTACAGCACCAGTATCTGTTCATATACAGCACCAGTACATTATTTTTTTTTTATTATTTTAATTTGGTGTGCGTTGGAAGAGGGGTAGTCTTATACGGCGAGTATATCCCAAACTCTATATTTTAACTGGAAAAGTTGGGGGGTCGTCTTATACGCCCAGTCGTCTAATACGCCGGAATATACGGTAATTCAAAACACTGAAGGTGTCCTCCCTGACTGTTTTAGTATTTTTTTTTTTGCCACAGATTTAAGGTACATACACACGTTAGATTTTTCAAAACGACTGGTCGTTTCGACGTCAAATCGGGCGTGTGCACAAACGGTCGTTCAGCTGATAACGCTGGTTTTGACCGATCCGCCAAGCGGATCAGTACACTACCTTTAGGCTCGTTTCACAGCGAGATGCTAAAGTCCCACGTTACAGCAGCCAGTAACGCAGCCTAACTCACAGCACTGTAAAATCAATGTGCTGTTCACAGTGCATACATTGCGTTACATAGTAACCCAGCACGTTTAAACAAAGTGCTGCATGCTGTACGTTATACTGGGCTAAGCAGCGTTAGACTGTTTGCACATGCTCAGTAATGTTGGAGAAGGAGGTCTCCCCTCCTCCTCCAAGGCCAGCCACATGGCTAATTAATATTCACTGCACTGTGGTGACTCGTGGTGGGACTGTAGTGTTGTCCGGATCATGAACGAATCGTTCATTTGATCCAGATCTTTTTTATGAGTCGAATCATCACAATGAAAGATTCGGTTCACAGTGGATGTCTGTCTGGAAGAAATAGGAACATACAGAATGTACAGTGCAGGGAAGTCCTGTCCTGCCAGTCATTTCACCCACAGTCTGCTTCCCTAGTAAAATGATTCAAATTATTTGGTTCAAAGATCCTTTTCAATGATCGGATCCAAATGATCCAAATCCTTAAAAAGATCCTGACTTCCTATCACTAACCTGGAGCGGCTGCTTTGAGAGCTGCATAACGCAGCTCAATCTGACGTCCAACTTCAACACCACCATGCGTTGCGTTAGGGGCACGTTATGCGACCATAACGTCCCCTAAAACGCAACGTCTTGGTGGGAAAGTAGCCTTAGAGTCCACAAGGCAGCAGTTTGGCAAAAGTTTGCCAACAGCTTCCACCTCATTCCTTCATCTTCCAGCTGCAGCCGCCAGGTGAGGAAGGTACAGACTGAAGGGTGCAGGAAACCCTTTAACTTCCTTGGCGGTAATCCCGTGTGTGACACGGAGTAAGCCGCTGGAGGGTGCCGCTCAGGCCCTGCTGGGCCGGTTTACATAATTTTTTTTTTCAAACACGCAGCTAGCACTTTTGGTCTGATCGCCGCTACCCGCTGCGATACAGGTGCCCCCCCCCCCGCATACCCCTTGCGCAGCCTGGCCAATCGCCGCCAGGCTGCGCTATGGGGTGGATCGGGATTCCCTGTGACGTCACTCCGTCCGTCGCCATAGTGACGGGGGAAGCCCTCAAGGAAATCCTGTTCAGAACGGGATTTCCTTATGGGCAAGCGGCGCCGGCGGCGATCGGTGAGTACGGGGGGACGCCGCAGGGAGGGGGGGAAGCATGTAGCTAGCGCTAGGCTAGCTACATGCTAAAATAAAAAGTTGAAAAAAACCCTCCTGCGGCCGCACATATCATACCGCCAGGGAGGTTAATATATTAACCTCAGATCTTGCCTTGGAGGTCTTACTTCCCTCAGTTACACTGAGCTCCTAAATCAGCTCAAATGCCAAGTTCACACTATGGCCCATATGCAATTCACTTTTACTTCTTAGTTTTCTCCAAGTTGATATTTTAACACCTTGTAAATAAAAGTGACTTAAAACCCCAACAAGCAAGAAAATACACAAAATCAATGTAATGGTACTTTTTCTACTACTTTTGGTACTTTTATTTTATTGCTAAATACTAAAAGTTATTCTAAAGAGAAAATGAAAAATTCTCTTCCAGGAGAAAACTTAGATGATAAAGTGAATTGGATTGGGCCAATGCCTCATATGCAATTCACCTTTTCTCCTGAGTTTTCTCCTAGGTGGTATTTTCACCCCATGGGCTTGATTCACAAAAGAGTGCTGACTGTTAGCATGGCCGTTTTCAAGCGAATTGTCGCGCGCAATTAAACGGTTTCGCACGCAAACTCGAATTTGCACGCAAAATCATTATCGCGTGAAAATTCGCGTTTGTACTCGAAACCGTTTAATTGCGCATGAAAATTCGTGCGAAAACGGCCGTGCTAACAGTTAGCACTCTATTGTGAATCAAGCCCCATGTCATAAAATGCCCTTTACCCTCCTTAGTGGTAATCCAGAGTAAGGCTCAGGATGAAATCCGCAGCTCAGAGTGGGATTCCCGTGCCTGAGTGAGTTATATGCAGGAGCTGCTGCAGATCTCTCTGTGGTATGCTTTTTTTCTTGTTTTTAGGGTCTAAAAGCTTGTGAAAAAAAAGTGTCATGGCTTTTAGACCGTAAATTTGGAAATAATCATAAAGCCAGGGAAGTTAAAAATCACCAGCAAGCAAGAAAACGTAAAATGCTTCAAAATTATTTTAAAGAAAATATTTAAAAAAATCTCCTAGAAGAGAAAACTTAAGAGAAAAAGTTAATTGCATATGGTTTCCTTGCTGCCAAGGGAAGCTGAACTGAGGGATATGGAGGCTGCCATATTTATTACCTTTTAAAGCAGACCTGAACTCAAAACTTCCTCTCAGCTCTAAAAGATACGCAACAGCATAATAACCTTTAAAGAGAATCTGTATTGTTAAAATCGCACAAAAGTAAACATACCAGTGCGTTAGGGGACATCTCCTATTACCCTCTGTCACAATTTCGCCACTCCTCGCCGCATTAAAAGTGGTTAAAAACAGTTTTAAAAAGTTTGTTTATAAACAAACAAAATGGCCACCAAAACAGAAAGTAGGTTGATGTACAGTATGTCCACACATAGAAAATACATCCATACACAAGCAGGCTGTATACACCCTTCCTTTTGAATCTCAAGAGATCATTTGTGTGTTTCTTTCCCCCTGCAGCTATCTTCCACTGAAGTGTCAGGCTGTTTCTTCCTGCAGAGTGCAGACAGCTCTGCCTGTATGTAATTCCTCAGTATGTGAAAGCCCAGCCAGCTCAGAGGAGGATTTATCCAGCTTGTAAAAGATAATAGAGCAGAGAGAAGCTGCACTAATCTAAATAACATACAGCAGTGTGCACAGAGGGGCCTGGAGGGGGGAGATGCATCACAGAACCACAACACTGAAGAACTTGGCAGCCTTCCAGACACAGGCTGACAAGTCTGACAAGAGAGAGATAAGTTGATTTATTACAGAGATGGTGATAGTAGAACATGCTGCAGTAAGCCAGAGCACATTAGAATAGATTTTGGAACTTGTAGGATGATAAAAAAACAGGATGCAATTTTTGTTACGGAGTCTCTTTAATGAAAAACATTTCTTTGTTACAGCTGATACAAATCCTGCAATAAATCTGCACTGTTTCTACTTCATGGAAGCAGACATATTGTTAACATCCTGTGCTTTCAAATTAGTTTATCTGCTGTGGCAGTCATGTGACACGGGGAAGGGTCAAATTACAACTTGTGATTAGACACCAATGAGGGGGAATTAGACAGGCAAAACTCTCTAAATACATACAGGGTGCATTTATCTGTTTTCCCTTCTGCCCTGTGCAAGAGTTCAGGTCCACTTTAAACAATACCAGTTGCCTGGCAGCCCTGCTGATCTTTTTGGCTGCTGTAGTATCTGAATCACATCAGATACAAGCATGATACTAATCTTGTCAGATCTGACAATGTCAGAAACACCTGATCTGCTGCATGCAGGATAGTCAGGCAACCGATAGTTTAAAACACTGTGTTAACACTTAAGGTAGCCATACACTGGTCGATTTGCCATTAGATCAACCAGCTGACAGATCCCTATCTGATCGAATCTGATCAGAGAGGGATCGTATGGCTGCCTTTACTGCAAACAGATTGTGAATCGATTTCAGCCTGAAACCGTTCACAATCTGTTGAGCTGCTCCTGCCGCCTGTGCGCCCCCCCCCCCCCCCCCCCCCGTATACATTACCTGAAGCTGGCTCCCGGGCGTCTTCTCCACGCTGCACCGCACCGCTCTGTTCCGGCTCCATCGCGGCGCTTCCTGTGTCACTCCGTGACCAGGAAGTTCAAATAGAGCGCCCTCTATTTGAACTTCCTGGTCACTGCAGTGACACAGGAAGCGCCAGGATGGAGCCAGAACAGAGTGGTGCAACGCGGAGAAGATGCCCGGGAGCCAGCGTCAGGTAATGTATACCTAATCGGATCGGCCGCCGCTAGCGACGCGCACCCTACCCGCGGGCGATCGAGGGTAATTTCCCGCACGGCGCGATCGACGGACCGATCCGATTTCAGGAGGAAATCGGATCGGCGGGTACGTTTAGCGCGAACGATTGGCAGCAGATTCGATCCCAGGATCGAATCTGCTGTCGAAACGGCCGCGAATCGGGCCAGTGTATGGCCACCTTTAATCCTACTACCAATGACTGAATCTGTGAAAGCCTTAAAGCGGAACTGTAGATTCAAATTAAACACATTGTTTCACTTACCTGGGGCTTCTGCAAGCCCCCAGCAGCTGTCCTGTCCCGCGCCGAGTCTCCAGGAGTCTCCGTTTCCCCGCCGCCGCTCCATTTTGTACCTCGACTTGTAAGTTGATGCCAGCGCAGCCCTGCCAAGCGTATCCTTTCTTCACGTTCCCCTCTGCAATAGCGGGGAACGCAAAGAAAGGATAAGAGTGGCCAGAGCCGCGCAGGCGCAGTGGCCCAGCGGCGAAACCGAAAGTAGCTGGCGGCGGGAGAACGGAGGCTCGTCGAGGAGCGGGACAGGATGGCTGCTGGGGGCTTGGGGAAGCCCCGGGTAAATGAAACAATGTGTTTAATAGGAATCTACAGTTCCACTTTAAGGCTCGTACACACGTTGGATTTTCTAATCGAATCTGATTTGAGATAAATTTGTCTCTTGGTCAAATCTGCCCATACACTACAGGCCGATTCCCTTCTGATTTCAGCATGAAATCATCAGGGAATCGGCTGAGCCGCCGCGTCCGCCTCCGCCGCTGCCCTCAAAATGTATAAATGTATGTAGTATGTGTGCATTTACACATTACCTGTCCTGTAGCAGCTTCCAAATGGTTTCCGTCCATCTCGCCGATTAACAGCCGCATACACGCCAGCGGGCAATCGCGTCTGATGTCAGACGCTATGCGCCACCGGCGTGTATGCGGAACCCGGTGAGATGGACGGACATCGCGTGGAGGCTGACACCGGACAGGTAATGAATAAATGCACACACTACATACATTTATACATTGCTGTGGGGGTTTCGTCGTCTCGTCGCTCGTTCGCAAATCGGCCGCTGTACCGCCGCACACCCGACCAACCAACTTCGGCCCGACATCTTCCAGTATGCGCGATAGACCGTGTGGCCAATTTCTGTCCCGAAATTGGTCGCTTTGTCAGTCGGGCATGCACATGGCAGCACCAATTTTCATCCAATTTGATTATAATAATCAAATTGGATGGTCGATTGATTGGTTGGTCAGCTAATGTATGGCCACCTTAAGCGCTTTGAGTTCTATGGGAGAAAAGCGTAATAGAAATGTTATTGTTCAAGGAAATAAATATGGCTGCCTCCATATACCTCTCACTTGAGGTTTCCTTTAAAGGGAACCTAAACGAAGAAGGATATACATTTTTCCTTTTAAAATAATACCAGTTGCCTGACTCTCCTGCTGATCCTGTGTCTCTAATACTTTCAGCCACAGCCCCTGAACAAGCATGCAGATCAGGTGCTCTGACTGAAGTCAGGCTGGATTAGCTGCATGCTTGTTTCAGGTGTGTGATTCAGCCACTACTGCTTCCAAAGAGCTCAACAGGACTGCCAGGCAACTGGTATTGTTTCAAAAGAAACATCCATATACCTCTCAGTTTAGGTTTCCTTTAAAGCAGACCTAAACTCAGAACTTCATCTCTGCTCTAAAAAGATAAGCAACAGCATATTAACCTTAAAAGAAAAATATATTTCTTTGTTACAGCTAATACAAATCCTGCAATACATCGGTTTGTCTACTTCCTGCTTTCATGGAAGAAGACATATTGTTCCCATCCTGTGTTTACCTATTATGTCTCTGCCATGGCAGTCAGCTGAGGAATCAAATTACAACTTGTGTTTTAAGCTGGCCATACACTGGCCCGATTTGCCGCCATTTCGACAGCAGATTCAATCACTGGGATCGAATCTGCTGCCAATCGTTCGCGCTACACGCCGAATTTCGATCCATTCCGTCCGATCCTGTCGATCGCGCCGTGCGGAAAATAAGTCGATCGCCCGCGGGTAAAGAGCGCATCGCTAGCGGCGTTCGGGTGCCCGACGACCGACGCAATAGAGCTGCAATACATTACCTGCTCCGCCGGCGCGACTCCCGGGTCTCCGCTCTTCATTCTCCACTCTGGTCTGGTCTCCGGCATGCTTCCCTTCTTCCTGTCCCGGCAGGAAGTTTAAACAGTAGAGGGCGCTCTACTGTTTAAACTTCCCCCAGACAGGAAGAAGGGAAGCATGCCGGAGACCAGCCCAGACCAGAGCGGAGAAGAAGAGCGGAGACCCGGGAGTCGCGCCGGCGAAGCAGGTAATGTATGCGGGCGGGGGGGGGGGAGCGGCGGCAGCACCACCACCACACCACAGATTGTGAACAGTTTCAGGCTGAAATCAGTTCACAATCTGTTTGCAGTAAAGGCAGCCATACGATCCCTCTCTGATCAGATTCGATCAGAGAGGGATCTGTCTGTTGGTCGAATCTGATGGCAAATCGACCAGGGTATGGCTACCTTTAGTCAAAGATGAGGGGGAATCAGACAGGCTAAACTCTCTAAATACATACAGGGTGCTTTTCTCTATGCTTTCCTTCTGTCCTGTGCAAAAGTTCAGGTCCACTTTAAGTATGTAACTACTTTATATTCAATCACCTAAGGTACAAGGTAAAGATACAATATCTTGTTTTACAAATCTCAGTTCAGGAGTTCCGATGTGAAGAACTGACAGGGTTACTGTAAGGACAAGCTTAGCAGCACTGCGCCAAAGGATACATTGTCTCATCACACCCTGGCAATCTGAAACAAATGATCTGACTGGTTGCAATAAACACATCCTACTTTTTTTCTTCCTTCCTTTTTGCCTCCAGGTTAATATAAAAACAGAAGGACGTACATGTGACGTCACTGACAGGCAGCTAGTGTAAATCATGAGATTCACACTGTGCAGATAGCAGCTGCTCAATTACAGGTTCCAATATGCTAATCAGGCAAGCACTCTGCTGATCAAGACACAACCTGCACATAAAGGCCCCAGTTTCCCAGGCTGAAATCTGGGCTCCATGGAGTTAGTATGTTTTCCTTTCCTGTGTCTGCCTGAAACGCACTACAAACTGTGACTACTATTAGTATTTATATAGCACTGACATATTCCACAGCGCTGTACAGAGTATATTGTCAGGTCACTTAAAGAGAACCCAAGGTGGGTTTGAAGAATATTATCTGCATACAGAGGCTGTATCTGCCTATACAGCCCAGCCTCTGTTGCTATCCCAAACCCCCCTAAGGTCCCCCTGCACTCTGCAATCCCTCATAAATCACAGCCATGCTGCTGACAAACAGCTTGTCAGAGCTGGCTGTGTTTATCTCTATAGTGTCAGTCTGCTGCTCTCCCCGCCTCCTGCAGAACTCCAGTCCCCGCCTGTATCCCTTCCCTCCCTGCTGATTGGAGGGAAGGGACGGGGGCAGGGACTGGAGCTATGCAGGAGGCGGGGGAGCAGCTGAGACTGACACTACAGATGTAAACACAGCCTCACAGCACGGCTGTGATTTATGAGGGATTGCAGAGTGCAGGGGGACCTTAGTGGGGTTTGGGATAGCAACAGAGGCTGGGCTGTATAGGCAGATCCAGCCTCTGTATGCAGATAACATTCTTTAAACACACCTCGGGTTCTCTTTAACCCTCCTGGCGGTTTGCAAAAAAAAAAAAATTGCCAGGGGGCAGCAAATCTTTTTTTTTAAATTTTTTTTTTGTTTTTTCATGTAGCGAGACAAAGTCCGGCGATCAGGAGATCCCCTGGCGACGGGGCGGGATGACGTCACCGACGTCGTGACGTCAAAGGGGATTCCGATCCACCCCATAGAGCTGCCTGGCACTGATTGGCCAGGCAGCGCACGGGGTCTGGGGGGGGGGGGTGGCTGCGGCGCGACGGATAGCGGCGGATCGGCGGGTAGCGGGCACTGCACGCAGCTAGCAAAGTGCTAGCTGCGTGCAGCAAGAAAAAAATTATGCAAATCGGCCCAGCGGGGCCTGAGCGGTGCCTTCCGGCGGCATAGCCCGAGCTCAGCTCGGGCTTACCGCCAGGAAGGTTAAACAGAGTCTGAAGCCTTAAAATGTACGGTACCTCTTTATTTCAGGATCCTCTTCAGCCTTAAGATGAAAGAAGATTCGCCACTTCCCCGCGGCCGAACGTGTTCTTTATTCCCCCGAAATCCCCATGGCAAAATTCTCTGGTACTTCCTGGAGGAGGCAGAGCTTTGTGCAGTAGCCGCCTCTCCCTGCCCCTCTCAGGCTTCTTTCAGAGGGGTGGGGAAAGGCGGAGATTGATACGACTGGAGGCAGAGCTACAGCGCTAAGCTCTGCCTTCCCCCAGGCAGCAAAATCTGCGACCTGGAAAGTCATAGAATTTTACCCCAGGATTTGGGGGTGATAAAGACCTTGTTCTGCGGTGGGAAGCGGCAAATCATCTTTCATCTTACAGCTGAAGAGGATCCAGAAATAAAAACGAGGTACATTTTAAGGCTTTAGACTCTCTTTAACTGTCCCTCAAATGGGGCTCACAACCTAATACCACAGTCATAACTCTGTATGTATTGTGTAGTGTAGTGTATGCATTGAAGTCTAGGGCCAATTTACTTATCTCTGTGTTTTTAGGATGTAAGAGGAAACCGGAATGCCCAGAGGAAACCTGCGCAGACACGGGGAGAACATACAAACTCCTTGCAGATAGTGCCTTTGCTTTGAACTGGGGACCCAGCGCTGCAAGCAGGGATGAGCTTCAAGTGAAATCTGAATGGATTTCGAATAGCTTCCTACTCAAAATCATTCAGATTCCAAACGTTAATTATGGTAGTGCACTTGAGGGGGCGGATGAGGGAGGGTTACCTCACCCAGCTGCCGTCTGCTTCAATGCGTCTCACATTGCGTTCGCTTCACTATCCCGCTTCCTCCTTCCGGATTGAAGAAGGAAGCGTGGTAGTGACGTGCATGTGGGGTGCGATTACACAGCAATGAAGCAGACGGCAGCTGGGTAAAGGTAACCCTCCCTCATCCGCCCCCTCAGGTGCACTCATTAACGTTTGGAATCTGAATGATTTTGAGTAGGAAGCTATTTGAAATACATTCAGATTCCATTCGAAGATCATCTCTGGCTGAAAGGCAAGGAGCTAAACACTACACCACTGTGCTGACTACGGCAGGAACTAAAACTGTAAGCTCCCATGAGGGTCAGTTACTGTAACTACAAATATACTCTCTGTAAAAAGAGAACCCAAGGCAAACCTTGGGTCAAAAGTTAAATACATAAGGAGAGAGTAGTCTCTGGATTCTGTAAAGGCTTCCTACGCTGTCCTTCAGGTTCACCACCACTGAGCGCAGACCCCACCCCTTCCCCCAAAGGAATCCAACAATATCTTGTTTGATTGCATGATCGTGACCGCATTTCTATTTAAAGCACCAGAGCGTCCATACTGCGCAAGTGGGGCTATAAGAAGCATAGTGGCTGTGTGCGGGAGGGTCCCGGGCACCAGGTGAGGATGGCGTGTGTGTGGGCGCGCGTGTGTGTGTGTGTGGTGTGTATGGTGTGTGTGTGTGTGTGTATGTGTGTATATATATATATATATATATGTGTGTATATAATATATATGTGTATATAATATATATGTGTATATAATATATATGTGTATATAATATATATGTGTATATAATATATATGTGTATATAATATATATGTGTATATATATATATATATATATATATATATATATATATATATATATATGTGTATATAATATATATATATATATATATATATATATGTGTATATAATATATATATATGTGTATATAATATATATATATATATATGTGTATATAATATATATATATGTGTATATAATATATATATATATGTGTATATAATATATATATATGTGTATATAATATATATATATGTGTATATAATATATATATATGTGTATATAATATATATATATATATATATATATATGTGTATAATAATATATATATAGGTGTATATAATATATATATATGTGTATATAATATATATATATATGTGTATATAATATATATATGTGTATATAATATATATATGTGTATATATGATATATATATGTGTATATAATATATATATATATATGTGTATATATGATATATATATGTGTATATAATATATATATATGTGTATATATGATATATATATGTGTATATAATATATATATATGTGTATATAATATATATATATGTGTATGTATGTATGTGTGTGTGTGTGTGTGTGTGTGTGTGTGTGTGTGTGTGTGTGTGTGTGTGTGTGTGTGTGTGTGTGTGTGTGTGTGTGTGTGTGTGTGTGTGTGTGTGTGTGTGTGTGTATATATATATATCTATATCTGTGTGTGTGTGTGTGTGTGTGTGTGTGTGTGTGTGTGTGTGTGTGTGTGTGTGTGTGTGTGTGTGTGTGTGTGTGTGTGTGTGTGTGTGTGTGTGTGTGTGTGTGTGTGTGTGTGTGTGTGTGTGTGTGTGTGTGTGTGTGTGTGTGTGTGGCAACGCAACTTTTCCAGGCTTCCTTTTCAGAATGCAAAAAAAAAAAAAAAAAAATCTGTGTTACACAGAACTCATATTTGCACTTGAGGAATGCTTTAACCACTTAATCCTATCTGGAGGGAAATATCCATCCAGATAGGCTACACTGCTGCCGCTGCCTGGGGCGCACGATCGCACACGCTCCCGCAGCCCTCCTTTAGCACGGAGATCAATGAATGGTAACAAAGTCCCCGTATGAAAGACCGGCACCGTCAAAGAGACGGCTCCATCTTTCACACAGCCACTACTGTCTCACTTCCGTATTCCGTAGTAATACTACGCATTTAGAAGTGAGCTGCGAAGACAAATTGTAAAATTATATCTGGAAATAAACATTTCCAGATGACTTTTTTTTTTTTTACTTTAAGGCTGGTTTCACACCAGGACGTTGCGTTTTAGGGGACGTTAAGGTCGCATAACGTGCCCCTAACGCAACGCCTGGTGGTCTCTGAAGTGGACGTCAGAGTGAGCCGCGTTGTGCAGCTCACTCTGGCGTCCGTGATGCTTACTCTTGGACGCATGCGGCATCACGTGGTCCCGCCCGGCCAATCGCCACACAGAGCGGCCGCTCCAGGAAGTAAACACTG